>NC_056740.1:423417573-423467573 GCF_019279795.1 Protopterus annectens
AAGACTTTTGGCATTTATAGATTCATGCCTTTCTTTTTTGTGCTTGGGGCTGGCATGGAGTGGTTTATGATCAATGTCCGGATTGGGCAAGAAACCTTTTGTAAGTGTGTAGAACGTGTTACGGTGTTGTAATGCTTAATAGCATACATTTAAAAAGTTCCTGATTTTTGGCTTAAATGTTAGCACTGTACCTGGTAAACCCTTCCCGAAACGTGTGACTTTTGTAAACACGGTGGTGAATTTTATTTAACAAATGACAATAATTTAAGTAACAGAGTTTTATTTCAGAAAACATTTTAGTTCCCGTTCTCTTCTGTCACAGTTTGTTGTTAATAATACTGATATTGCAAAGGTGTTTCTGTTTTTGACCAGTTTCTTATGAGAGCTATGTTAATTAGTGAAGGACCAGACCTGCTTGTAAAGCGTCTACTTAGTAAATTAATATCCTAGAGGTCATTGCTACATCTGTGGATACGTTAAAGAAATTTGATTATGGAAGGCTGGGTTAGCGTACAATCTCTTCTGTAATAATAATATGAAATGGAAGCCTGTGAGCGCCGTAGTGTTATCATGCCTATACGAGTTTCTGGCTGTCATCTGTGAAAAAGTTATTTTGAGAAGGTTCGGTATAAAGTGGAATTAACTTCTTATAGATGTACCCGGTAAGCTAATGAATATGTCCCTTTTTTGATGATTTAACGCTGAAATGTTCTTTAAAACTCAAGAAAGGACCTAGTCTCCAGGGTAAAATATACATAGACTTCAAGTCAAAGTCAAAAGTAACTTTATTGTCATTCAGACATACACATATGAACGAAATTGCGTTTCTCTAAGCTCATCTGCAAAGTATAGCAACACAGAAAAAAAAACCCATACACAAATACAATGACAACAACAGTGACAGACCCAAACATAAGGTACATAAGCAACCATAAACCATGCACGAGCCCGTGGACTATAGCAATCGACTTTGTTCACATTACCGCCATTATTCTCTCCGACATTAACAACAATCTAAGTCATAAGTTCCGTCCTCTCCGACAGCACAGACCAAGTCCAATCCCCCCAAAACTGGCAGGCAAAAAACGGACTTCTGCCACCTGCAATCGACATTATCTCTGCTACCTGTAGGGCGGGCCGAACAGCCACAACCAGTCCAATGATCCTCACCATCCACACCGCCACCAACTCTATCTCAGACATCATCGGCCAAATTAAATCATGCTTCCTCCGACCCAACAAGTCCAACTCCGATTCTTTTCAACTGAACCTGCCACATACAGTGCCGCTGTTTTCCTTTTTGCTTTCCTTTTTATTTCTAGGCGTCCTAAGGCAGTTTTTATATGTTGAGTGACTTTGATTACTTTTGTATGCAACATACTTTTCCTCCCTTGCATATTTTTTTTTATTCTTTTAAAAACATTTTTTTTTGTTTTCATTATAAACATGCGCTTATATAACAAATACAATAAAACAATAAAAAAACTGTTTACAATATTTGCATTCATCAATGATAATCATTTTATCCATGAGAAGTTATCAATATTTGTTCAAAAGGTTTTCCAGTTTTTGCCATGCTATTTTAATGAGCAATGTTATGAGTTCTATAACAAATGGTTTGCAGTTCTTTTTTACAAACAACTTTTGCTAAATTAAGAAAATCTTTAAACATCAAATCTTCATTTACTTTTCCAGTTCAAAGTAATAACTTTTCTGGCAATTGCAAGAATTGACCACAGTAATTCAATCTGAGATTCAGCTAGTACATTAGGTATAAGAACATTGAATAGGATTAGTGAGTTAGAAGTATGACAGTTATTAGACCATAAAGCATTTGCAAAATATCTGAAGTCTTTCCAGTATTGAACAACTTTTCTACATTCAAAGAACATGTGAGCCACGTTGGCCTTTTGTAATTCATCACATTTCCAACATTTACTTTCACTGTTTTTGAGTATAAGGTTTATTTTATGCGGAGTATAGAAACTCCTATTCATAAATTTCCATGTATACAATCTCCAGTATAATGAAGAAAGGGGTACCATACATAGAATTCAATAACAATTTATCAGATATTTGTTCTCCATTAATCTTTACATAGTAATTCCAAAAATCTGAGTCAAACTTTAGTGTGTCTTCTCTTAGTATCTTATAGATAGGTAAGATATGTAATTTTTGATTATCTGTCTTTTCAAGACACCTAATAAAAAGCTGAATCAAACTAGGTATAGATTTAGTCTCTAGGTTGATACTCTCATTTTGTCTTGTATAAACTGCTGCAGTATACAACCAACTCACGACCATTATCAAAACTACATAAAAGAGAGTTTAGTGGTTTTAATACTCATATTTTCAATAAACTGATGCCAGAATATCAAGTTATTTTCCTTTAATTTTTGCATCATATTGATGTTGAAAGAATCTAGACAATCAGGGGAGTATGCTATAGGGAATATAAGAAATAGAAATTGTTTAATGTAGTTACAATCAATTATATTTTTAAAGTTATTAAATATTTGATTAATGTCATAAGAAAAATGATCAGACTTATTAAATAAACAAAATTCACGTAAAAGCCAATGGACTCTACTTATTCCATATATTGTTCCTTAGATTTATTTTCTATAGTTCTGACATCAGTTATATGAATCTCATGTATTATTTTACAGTCAGATATGTAGGTAGGTGTGATCCAATGTAATAGTACATTAATTATAACTGATTTGGAAAAAAGACCTAAGCTAGGGAATGCTATCCCATTACTGTTCCAAGCTCTAATGTGCCATTTATGTGCAGTTCTAGGTTTTAAGGGGAACCATAAAAAATTAAATAGCATGGAGTATAATTTTTTAAATAAGTTTTTGGGAGGGGGTAGTATAAATGACTGTATATAAAACAACATTTTAGGTCAAATTATCATTTTAATTAAAGAGAGCCTATCCTCCATTATGAAGAACATTTTATTCCATCTTTTGATTAGTTCACTAATGGTGGTTATTAAATTATTCTAGTTTAGTTTAACAGACTTTTTCCATGTATTCTTTATGCTGACACCCAAATATTGTAATACATCATTCTCCCAATTAAACAGGCTATTCTCTCTTAGTTTTTTTATTTTTTTGTTAGTAATGTTTTGGATTTATTAGGATTAAGTTTAAGCCCTGAAATTATTTCAGACTTGCTTAAGGTATTTATAACAACATGCAAAGAACCATCAATATCACCCAATGTTAAGATACAATTATTTGCTGATGATATGTTGTTAAGACAATAGTCCTTATTCATTTGAAAGCCTTTTATATTTTGCATGTTTCTAATATATGTAGAAAAAGGTTCCATTGAAAGAGCAAACAATAATGGTGACAGAGGACAACCTTGCCTAATTCCCTTGAGGATTTCTAGTGATGAGGATAGACATGGTCTGATTTTCACATAGGCTTGTGCCCAACTATACATTTTCATTAATAAGTTGACAAAATCTGAGGAGAATTCAAAACCAGTCAGAATTCTTTGTAGATAATACCAACTAATAGAATCAAAAGTCTTTTCTACGTCTAGGCTGATAATAGTTAGTTTTATTTGTATTTGCATGTATGTATATTAATGATAGTTATTTAATAATGTTGTCTTGTACTTTTCTATGAAGAATGAACCTTGTCTGATCATTATGTATTAGATTAGGTAATGTTTTCTTTATCCTATTAGCTAATATTGTCATGAAAATTTTATAATCAGTGTTTAGTAATGAGATTGGCCTATGTGACTCACAACATTTTGGGGTCCTTACTTTGTTTTAAAATGGGGAGATAATTATTTCCACAATGGGGGTGTTATACATTTTTACTTAACCATAGTAAAGGCACTCATCATTTTCTTTATTGTATATTCAGGAAAAATTGTGTATAGTTCAGGAATTATTTCATCCAGTCCTGGAACTTTATTATCCTTTAAATTTTTTATTTGCTCTTTCACATCTGTTAGTCTTATTTGTTTGTTTAATATGTTATTTTGTTGCATTGACACCTTAGTAGTTAAATACTTTTATTCAAGAGAATATATTACATTATCTATCTCCAAAAGTGGTGTGTTATTTATATGTTTATAGTAGTTTTTGAACACTTCTAATATGCCCATTATGTTAGATGTACTCTTAAATGAACCATCACGTTTATATTTAATCTCATTAATAAGATTTTGATTGTTTATTTTCTTTTTTTTTTGGATCTTACCGTTATGTTATGTAGATATTTGGGATTTACAGCAAAATATTGTAATTTCAATTTTTCCAGGTTTATAGCTACCTTATGATTCAGAACGTCTAAGTATTTTTGATTTAACTTAGTAATTCCGTTATGTGCTACTTTATTTGGTTTTGCATCCATTTTTATCTTGTCTGTGTTTTTTTGTAAGTCTAAAAGTTCTTTGTCCCACTCTCCTTTTTTAAGGTACCAAGATTTTATTCTACTATATATATATATATATATATATATATATATATATATATATATATATATATATATATTAGATCCACTTTTAAATGTCGAAATTCTGTGATCTCGACTTTTAAAAAAAAAGTACCTAAAACATTGAGATTTCAGAAAGGAAAAATAAAGTAAAACAAACTGAGGGGGGCAAGCCCCCCTGCACTCCCACACCCCCTACATAAATATACCAACTCCACAATTGCACTACAGTGCAGAGAACAGTAACTGCAACAGGAGCATTACCGTTCTCTATACTGTAGTGCAATCTTGGAGTTGGTATATTTAAGTAGGGGGGTGTGGGGAGGTGCAGGGGGGTTTGCCCCCCTGCAAACACTTTATTTCAAGTCTCTCTCTTTTTTTAACCCACTTTTAAATGTTGAGATTCTAACATCTCGATGTTCTGGGTACATTTTTTTTGAAGTCGAGATTTCGGAATTTCGACCTTTAAAAGTGGACCCATATATATATATATATATATATATAAACTTTAAAGGTGTTCCATAGTATAGTATCGGTCACTTCACCATTATCATTTGTTTCCATAAACTTGTCTATTTCTTTCATTATCCATTCCTAAAGTCTTTTAACTTAGTTATGTAAGCAGGAATTCTCTGTAGAAATAACCATGTTTAGCATCCCATCTTTATCTGAAATTGTATCTGTAATTCTTGGTATAGTACAAGTATTTTCCATAGAATGAGTGCCCCTTCTCTTTGTCTTAAAACATGAATCAGCCAGAATGGTATAGCCATTGAATGAGTATTTTTGTAGATCTTTTTTTAACAGATGGGTTTCCTGTAAAAAGATGATCTGGGCTTTATGCATTTTGATATATTTAAGCAAACCAGCTCGTTTGACATTATTGTTCAAACCATTAATATTTAATGATAAACATTTATAAGCCATTGACTGTAATGTGTATGGTATTACTAACTGAAAGACCATTCTTCCGTGTTTACTTGAAATCGTAAAAAAAATTAACTAAACCATCCATCCACCACCTCTCCAATACCAAAAGACACACATTATCCATCCCTGCTTAGAATATAGTATTAAAACAAAAAAGAAAAGCACTATGAAATCAACTAAAGAAATTTGAATCCATGAAATAAACATCAGAATGAGTATGTCCAATATACCTGAAACTGTATGAATGTCACATATAATAATAGCACCTCTAATACGTAGATATGCCAGAAGTACACATCAGATCAAAGTATGTATAAACATTAGAAGCTGAAAGTTAAGAAGATTGTCAGTATTTCCAAGACTTTTCAAGACACTTCAGATTTATCAGTCATCTCTCTACCATTTTTAATGTAAGGATCTGTTGAATATGAATATATATATATATATATATATATATATATATATATATATATATATATATGCCGCGGTGGTGCAGTGGTAGCATTGTTGCCTCACAGCAAGAGGTTCTCCCATTTGATTATCGGCTGGTGCGCCTTCTGTCTGGAGTCTGCATGGCCTCCCCGCGGTCGAGTGGCGTTCGAAAGACATGCATAGAATGGGCTTGCCTTCGTTGAAGGTTGGGCTTCGAGCTGGCACCTCAGCACCTGTAAAAAATCTACTGCCAATCATTAGTGGACCGCAGTTCCACTGTGGTGACCCCAAACCGTGAAAAGCCGAAAGAAGAACATATATAAAACACTTGTTATAACATAACTATTATATTTTGTAATTCTACACATATTACTCATAATTATTAACAATATGTTGACATCTTTCATCAGGAAGGGGGGGAGGGGGGCCTCACAACCCTCTTTGGTTACTACAAGTTGACTTATATGACATATGTCTGATGTTAATATGCATAATGAGATTTCTAATGCAGCCCCTAGTTCACTTGATGTCATTTAGTTACTAATAGTGTCATTAAATCTGCAGAATGTATGCATCTATAAGAGAACATATGCATTTTTAAAGGAGTTAAACACTTTTATCAGAACTAATTATTTACCATTTAAAGTATGTAAGTGAAGGATAACAGAATTTCAAGAGAAAATAATTCTAAGTACAACCATTTAACAAGTTCAAAAGGTCAAATGATGTCATCACTGTTGTTTCCTCAAGCTGCAGCTTCATAAACTTATTAAAAAGTATCTGAATAGGCTCATACACAACAGAAGTTGTCTCTAGTGAAGAAAAAAAAACACTCAAGCTGCCTTGTCAGTGCACATTATGAATCTCCATAATGAGAACAGTCACACAGACCACCAGCCTCCCCAAAAAACATCAACATCATGAAAAATCCAACCCCCTCATACAAAAACAGCCACCCAAAAGCAACAGCTGCCTCAAATCAGAAATCATACCACAACATTCCAATCATCCACCCACCAACCAACCAAACCAGAGAGAGAGACAAAAAAAGAACCTAGTAAAAACTTATATTTAGCTATCCATAAAACACCATTAATGTACTGCATTAATGTTTATATGTATCTAAACAAAGAGTCTAAAACATCTAGTTAGAAACACCTTGTTACCCCAACACTGACGCACTAGAAAAAATGCACTTTGGTATTAAGCCAAATTAAACTATTACTGAAGAATTAGAAGACATACATCATCTGTAGTTATTTAAAAGAGAAAAGTATGTAAAGTACTTATAATGGGGAAAGAGGGAAAATGAACATTAGTAACAAAAAAGAATAAGAAGAAAGAAGAGAGAGAGAATGTTATTTAAATACCCAGTACTATATGTAATTAGACAAAGTAGATATAGAAAGGAAAAGAGAAAGTCAATAATAAAGATGATTCACATTACCTTACAGCATAGAGACTTTCCAGAATCAAATATATTATGATTCATAAAACAAAGCATTTAAAATTAGAAGGAATTTATTTATTTGTCCTTTAGTTTCTTAGTTTTGTTTGCTCCTTCCTTCGCAGACCATCCATTTTTTGTAGCCTGTCTCTTTAAACTCTGGGATGGCCATTCCATTCTTCTGTATCCGACAGTATTTTTTTCTTTTGGCTAAATTCTACTGCTTCTTGTAGAGAATCAAAGATCTTCACTCCTTCTGGCAAGGTGATTTTTATTCTTGCAGGAAAAATAATTTGAGCTTTAATCTTGGCTTTTTTCAAGGACTTAGAGGAACACACTCCTTTCTTCTGGATATGACTGTAGAGGTGTAGTTATTGTCAAAACAAATAACTTTTTCACCCATCTTGATAGGGGAGTTAACCCAAGCTGATTTCAGCACTGAGTCCTTGTCTTGCGAGGAAAGAAATCTAACTTATACAGACCTGAGGTTAGATGAACTCAGAGATGAAGCTGGATTTGCCAGGGACCGATGAGCCCTCTCAATTCCAAAAGAGAGGGATTCAGGCATGTTTAGTGCTGATGAATACTACTTATTGAGGAACTGAATCATGTTAGCACCCTCTTCTTTCTCAGGAATGCCATATATTCTTATGTTATTCCTCCTTGATCTATTTTCAAGGTCTTCCAGTTTCTCAATCAACCTGGTGTTTTGTTTCAGAAGAAATTCATTGCGATGTTCATTTTCTGTCACTCCAGTATCTAGGTCAGTTACTGTTTCCTGTAAGGCAAGAATCTGTTCAGATTGTTTTTTACTATTCCATTTAGAAGTTCCAGTTGCTTACTGCATTCTTGTTTGATAATGTCCATTTTGTTTTAGAATATGTCCATTTTAGTGACAGTTCTTGGATGTTTGTTATTATAAGATGTAGTTCTTTCTTCACTGCAGTCTCCTGGTGTGGGTTCTTCAACTTGCTCATGTTAAGATCTCCAGTAGAAAACTTCTTAACAGGAATAATTTAAAAATTCTCTTGACTATGTATTAATTTTTAGAAAATAATAAAGAGTCTATGTTAATCTAACTTTTAGTATACTTTTAGTTAGATTTTTCTAAAAATTAAAGTATATTTCCTGTCAGGATATTAAAATGTAAGCAGAGTTATGGATTTCTGCTGCTATCAGACTGCCATCTTGGCCACCCCCCCCCCTGCATATTTTGTGACTTAGAAGTCCTTGTCTTGAATGTGTGCATTTTTTGCTGTGCTTTTAGATTTTTTTTATCTGAACTATGACTATAAATGGTCCTTTAAGTCAGCTCACAGGCATCAACAAATAAATATATAAACTGATAAAATAATATGGATGTCTTAAAAGAAATAAAATGGACATCAAAGTAGTTTTTTGTTAAATGACTTGACAGAATTTGCTATCCTGATTTACCTTCTGTTAACATTTTATTTATTTATTTGTTTGCTTTGTTTATTAATTGGGTTTGTGCACTGGTCTGCCGACCCTTTTCAGTCATGACCCGGCCTTCAGAGGGCAGAAAATACCACTACTATGTACATGACATACATTAAAGTACAATTGTATATGGTGCAGTTATAGTAGATAGCTGTAAGATGGCACTAGTATTTGTATGGTTTCCTTTATTTACATATTAGAGTAGTTATACTCCTCATGTGCAAGGGGTGCAGTTTATAGATGAGGCAGTGTGGGATCAGGATAAACATTACCCTGTGTGTCCCTAAAACTGGTACAGAAGGTTTCCCCCAGCAGAAGTGTTTTCAGTTTTGAAAAGATGTTAGGGTCTGTTTTCTTACTTCATTAAGTCGTTTGTTCCATGTTATTGGATCTAATCTGGAGATGGCTGTTTCTCCAATGGTAGTCTTGAAAGGCAATCAACTAGTAAAAGATTTTAGCTGCATTGCTTCTTGGCTAGTAGGTTTGTTCTCTTATTGGCAGTATTCTTTTCATTGGAGGGCAGTACCCAGGTGTATTCTTTTATACAGCAGAGTAGTTTATTTTTTATCATTAGCAACAGAAGTAGGTGAGGGGTCTTGGCAGCTTGCAGTGGTCCTAGCTGTTTTGTTGCCTCATCAGTCAGAGGATCTTGGATTTCAGCAGAAAAATCTAGGGTGAATGAGGGGACAAAGCAAATATGTTCCTTTGAGGCTCTGTTCATCAAAGCATAATTTATTGAGCACATTGGGTTAGAAAAGTAGGCTCATCTAGATTTTTTTTTTTAGATTTTAATTATTACTGTAATAAAATTAAAGCAATATTGCAGGATGCTAAGTTCTTTAAGGAAGCGACCAGGTTAGAAGTAAGGAGAGTGTTTAATATGATAGATTCCTGTATATAGGAATGGCTACTTCATGAGCTAATTTCTTCAGATATTGCTGAGTATTTTAGGATTTGGAAACCAAAATTAGGCAGATTTTTTGGACTGCCTAAAATACATATGTATTTAGATGACCCTACATTTAAACCAGCAGTAGCCAACAGGGGAGCAAAACTGAGTCTATGGCAATGCATATTGATAAGCACTTATTGCTAAGAAAAAGTGAATGTTAGATTCCTTTAGTTTTGTAAATATATTTCTGTGGTATCAGTAGATAATTCAGTGTTTTAGTAACAGATGATGTAATGTTCCTTTATACATGAATACCAAATAATGAGGGTTTAGAAATGGTTAACAGAGAAATGTACTCATGAGGTTGTTTTTCTGATGAACAGGTGAGATTGTTCACAGAAATTCTTGACATTACTTTGGGCTATAACTTCTTTGAATTTGATAATATTTACAGACAAATAAATGTGGTGGCAATGGGGGCCCCCAGTTATGCCATTACCTTTATGATTGGCTAGGAGAAGGAGTATCTTTTTAAAACTGATTTTTTTAAATACATAGTAGTTTATAAACATTTTACTGATGATTTATTTAGTTTATGGAAGGGAACTGAAGAAGTTTTGACAGAATTTATGATTTATTTAAATAACGTAGCAAATTATTTACATTTCACTTTTAATTTTGATAAATTTAGTATACATTTTTTTGGACCTTACAATTTATAAGATTGAAAATAATTTAAAAGTAAAAATTCATGAAAAAGTACAAAATAATGGGTATTTATTATTTTAAAGTATGCATAATTTAAATATTGTGAACAGCCCATTTTCAAGAATTAGCACATTAACAGATGATGATCAGCATTCTTATAAAGAATGTGAAGCCCTAAGTTTTGAATTTTGCAAGCTGGGATATCCTCAGAAGATGGTAGAGGAAATGATGGTGGATGTAATGAAAAATAAGAATGTGAATCAGGAAGTGGCAATTACTAGTACTGATAAGAAAGTTAGAGAATATAGATTAGAAAGATTTTTCTTTATCGTTTTTTCTTGTCAGTTCAGTAGATGAGAAGGGTATAAGGAATATTATAACTAATAATTGGAGATTCTTTATGAATTTACAAGATTTTAAGAAATATAATAGGAGAAAAGCCTGTTTTTTTGTCTCGAAGTGGGGTGAAAATTTAAAAGAATATTTTTATAGGAACAATGAATCCAGTGAAATGGGGAAATGTGTAAAGGGAATTTTCCAGTGTATGAGTTGCAATTTTTGTAAGCATGTTTTAGTAGGTGATCATTTTTGGCTTCCTGAGAGAAATTATAGAATTAAATTATATAAAAATGTTTGATTGTAGATCTAAATTTGTGGTGTATATAGTTTTATGTGGATTGTGTCTTGTCTTTTATATTGGCAGGACGGTAAGAGTTTAATAGAAGAATATACGAGCATTTAAGGGCTGTTAAAACAGGTACATTTAACTAATGCCTTAGCTAAGTGTGTATAAACATTCAAGTACTGGTAAGGATATTCATTTTAAGTTTTCTGTTATAAAGTTTATACTTTCTCAAGCAAATGGGATGCAGAAGATGAACTTGATTGGAAGGAGTACTGTTGGCAGAGTAAGTTAGATGCTTGCAGTACTCCTGGAATGAATGATTGGGAAAATTATAAGGCAGCCCTGAAAAGGAAGGGTTAACTCATTGATTTTTAGTGATGGTCATGCATTTTTTTTAATTAGTTATTTAAATACGTTGATGTCATCTAGTTCTTTTGATCTGAAGTTCTATGTAAGGAATGAAAGCACTTACCATTTTAACCGTTTTAATTGTGTGTTTTTGCATTTAATATTAAAGTTGTGGATATGTCTTTATTGGCCTTTTTTCGTATGAAAAAATATATGTTTACATGAAGTTTTTTACAGTAAAGCTTTAAAATAATGTCTGAAAGGTATTGATTTTTGCTTATTCACTTCAGCAACTAATGCTTCAATACTGTTTAAGCAGCCTTCATGTTCCGTAATGGTTTGTTAGTATAGGGGTAATTCTTTCTAACCTACTGAACTCCAAGCAGATAAACAGCTTTCTCGTTGTAGCACTACATTTGTGAAGGTAGCAGTAAATAAGTAATCTGTTTTTAAGGAATTGAGTGTTCAGTATTCCAGGACCACTTTTTTGAATATAATTAGTGATAGTGAGTTTTACCCTTCTGAATGGTCAGAATTAACGTAACTGTTAATAGACATAAACTTGCTGGTGCACTTGAAGCCTTGCTTCTTGTACTGTTGACCTTGATTTGAAAAACTGCTTCAGTGAGAATGAGCTAGTCAGAGGCTACCTTTTGAAATGAAGTCTACCTTGGGAAAGGAATATCTGCTTCTCTCTCCCCCACCACACCCACACACCCCTTTACTGAGAAAAGGTCTCCTGCTGCTTGAAGAATCACCATTATCAATTCCTTTTTTCCCAATTTTCTACATGGAGTCAGGGTGTCATGTCATCTGTCTTGATTCAGTGCCAATTACGTACCTTCTTTGACAGTCGTGTCTGACTGTCACATGTCCTCTGTCATGCAATCCATCCTTTTCTTTGGTGGATGCCCTCATTTTTCTCTTGCCTTCATATTGTCTGTCCCAGCAAATTGTCTTCTGCTTTGTTGCACATGTGCTTGAACCACTGCCATCTGTTCTGTTCTCTTTGACCTTCTCTGCAATTTGAGCTACTTGGACTTCTGCTTTCTTCATCTGTCCCTCATTGTGCATCCTACAACCCATCTTAGGCACTTCAACTCCATCACCTCTAGCACTTCTCAAGTGCTCCGCCTTAACTGCCCATTTTTCTGTACCATATGGCCATACTGGTTGCACCACTGTTTGAACACCTGACTTTTTTTATCTTCTTTGGTATTCTTCTGACACACACACTACATGTTTAGAGTCTGCATGCAGTGCCACATTATCTGCATACAACAGCTTTGTTGATCTGTCCCCACTGAACTGTTCACTAATGTAGTTCATCACTAGTATGAACAGCACTGCTCTTGGGAATCAACCCTAGTGCACACCCACTCCCAGTGGGAACCCCTTTCTGAGTTCAAACTTGTTACTGGGTCCTTGGGCACAGGCTGTACTAATTCATACCATCGTAGGACTGCGCAAATCCGTTTTCTTGGAACGTTGTCCTATTTTTCCTTTGAGTCTAGGAATGCCCAGTTGAATTCCTTATTCTTCTCTATCTTCTCGGCTATTTCACTGCTAACATTACGTTGGTTGTGCTGCATCCTGATTTGAATCCAAACTGCTCATCTCCCATCTTACTTTCTACAACTCTGCACTTTTCATTTATCAGTCACCGTCTTCAGAACTTTTATGCAGTGTGACAACAATTTGATATCTTTATACTACCTAGAGTTGGGAATGTCCCCTTTGTTCTTGTACATTAGCACTAATGTAATTGTTCTCTAGTCGTTTGGGATATGCTAATTTCTTTATACTGCTGTGAATACCTTACGGAGACATTTCTCCCATACCTCACCCAACATCTTGATCATATCTGCTGTGACCTCATCTGAAACTGATGCTTTTCCCTGACTTCATTTTCCTAAGTGCTGTTCTTATTTTTTTAGGGTGGGATCCTCTTCTTTCATCATAGGCTGTGTCTAGGAAAGTACAGCTTCTGTGGGGTTTTCTTTATTCAAAAGGTGCTGGAAGAGCTTCCATCTGTCTTTGATGTCTTGTAGGCTGGTGCGCACATTGTTGCTGTGAAGGGTGTCTGACTGTCTTATTTGTCTTTCTGTCTTTGCTTTGCAACCTAATAGTTTGTGGGAGTGTCTCTGATGCCTTGTTCCTTGTTCTTTGCTATTGCAAGTGCTCTCTTAGGACCTCTTTGTTAGCCAACCAGTATTCCTCTTTGTCTGGTCTATCTTTTCTGTCTCCCACCTTTTCCTGCACTCCTTTATTTTGATGACTTCCTAGACTGCTGCATTTAACCACCAGCTTTCATTAAGTAGCTTATTTCCATACCTAGCTCAGCCTCCTATCTGTTCCATGGTCCTCACACATGCTGTTTTGATGTCTTCTTCAACTTCACCTGTTTCCTCTTCTTCCTGAGGTGCTAATTAGCTTCCAGGTCTTCAGCCTGGTCTCTATTGCCCTTAGTGCTTTCTTTAGCCACTACTAGCAGCCAATTGCGATAACCAGTAGTTTATGCTGCGGGCTGGCTGTTTCACTGGGGATGACTTTACAATTACTGATTCTACCCCAATCCTGTTTTCTTAGTTGGAGAAAGTTGCATGTTGGCCACTCTTGCATGTGATCTTGTGACTGTCTCTCCTGGCCACCATCAAGCCATTTGCCAGAAAAAGTTTAAAATGGCTTCTTTTCCTTCATTTCTGTTGCTTCCCTTTTTAATTTCTCCAAATATTTTGGGTTTCTAATACCATGACAGGAATGGATCCCATTCCTAAGTCAAAGTATGACTAAAGTTCATGAAATTAGTATTGTTTCAGTCTTTGATGTCAGCCAGAAGTGCTCTTCGCAGCACCTGCAGTGTGCCCAGTAATGACGACTCCTGCAATTCATATGAGTTACATGTATTGGTAACATATCTAAATATGATTGTGGATTCCTTATTTTTTTTATAAGACCAATTTCTTCTACTACTGTTGGAACTGTCTGGGTATCTTTCTTCCACATTGCTCTCATTTCTGCCTACAAATCCTGATATTTTATGACTTTGTTTTTCTCTGTATGCAAGACACTGTAGTTGCTGGGTGTAACGATTTCAGTAATCAATGCCACTTTTGTCTTCTTTTCACAGATGACTATATTTGGTTTTCTCACATCTGCCTTTTGGACTATTGCTAATGGGTGATCCCAGGTGATGTAGACATTATAATTTTCTGTGATGCTTTGTGGCTCATGTTTCTAGTGTTTTTCAGCTACTTCATTATTGTAATGTTTGCATA
Source organism: Protopterus annectens (assembly GCF_019279795.1). NCBI lineage: Eukaryota > Metazoa > Chordata > Ceratodontiformes > Protopteridae > Protopterus > Protopterus annectens. Next base: position 423,432,158 of record NC_056740.1, read on the forward strand.
ATCCCCAGTGCAACAGTCTTGCCACATTATTATGCCTTTCAGTATACAGTCCTTCTGCCATTAGTATATCACAGCCAGCAGCAAGGTGTGTAACTGTTGCCAGTTCTGTTTTACAAAACCTACATTTGTCTGTTTCACATGTGGTCTTCTTTGCTGCTGAGGAAGATGAGTCAAAATTAACTACATCCTTTTTGCTTTTCGTGTAAGAAGGCATTGTTCTTCATTGCAGGCTTTGCATTGTTAATGGAGCATATTCCATTTTCACCATCACCCAGTGCTTCTCTTATTTCCTATCCTAGTCCAGACGGTGTTGGTCATGTAATATGAGCTGAAGCTTGCAGGTGAGAATGTAGGGCAGATGAGAGACCAGTAAGTTGGGGAAGATGAAGCATCCTAAGTAATAGGGAATATTTGGCAGTCTGTAGTAGGCAGGATCTCGCTGTGACACACTTTGTGCTTGTATAACTTCCTTTTCCCCACACACCTGTGTAATGCATCACCATTATTCAAAGACTAATTAATCCAACTGTCCCAAACACTAAACGCCTCATCTCATATCATAGTTTCACACTCACTTTGGCTGCCATTTTCTCATTATTTGGGTCTTTGGTGTCATAATGTAGGGGGAGATAGAGGCCCCTCTGCAGAGGAGTATGTACATCAATGGTCCTGACCTGGATTTACTCCTTGCAAAGTACATGTCACATCTGTGGACAGTCTTGTATGTGCTCCTGCCTCCTAAAGTGTCTGTATTTGTCTGTACAGTCCTACTATCAGACTTCACTGACATCCAGTATTGTCTTGTACGGTTCTCTTGCTTACAAGTGATTGAACTGTCATTGTGTTGTTTGTATTGATCCAAACCTTTTACTGAACCTAGATTGCTTGGCTAAAAGCTAGAAATTGAACCGATATAGAAATTGGGAAATGTGAAATGTTACTGTAAAAGAAAGTTCATGCTACGTGCCTCCTCTCCACCCAAAATGGTGGGTTTATGAGTTGGTATAATGGTTAGTGTTTGCCTCACAGACACAAGGTACAGGGTTTGATTCTCACAGTTAGGAAAATTGGCTAGGCTTAAAATGACCCTCAAGGGCAGCTAGCATAGTAATTGGCTATTAACCTATGAACCTAAGAATGTACAGGAATATTAATATTAGAAAGCACATTACCTTCATGCAGATCAGCCTCACCCAGCCACCACTGACCCCAGCTCCTTCCTTCATGCACTTGCATACCCATAGGCTGGATCTCCTTTTCCAGGTTAAGATCAGTGCCTGTGATGACCCATCTTTTTTGGCAGTAATAGCAAGAGACAGGAGGTTTAGTAGCATGTTGGTTATGATTGAGCCCCCCCCACACACACACAACTTAATACAAGGACGTCCGTGTTGGCTCTACCCTGGTACTGACAGCAGCATATCCTTCATCTTTTTTCCTCTGAAGGCATTCTTTTGAGTTGTTCAGGGTTTCTTCACTGCATCCAGTGGAGTATGTTTCTTTAGTCTCCAACCCCATGGTGTTCCTTCTCACCCCCCCTTAAAAGAGGAGCTGGTCATCTAATAATTTTTCTTCCTGTGTCCACTTCAGCAGTCTGACTTTGGATATTGGTGTTACATTGTTACACCTTACCGCCTTGCCATTGCATAATTTCTTTGGAGAAAAGTTAGTTTCCTGTGAGTTGTAAAGGTTTGTCTTTATAGGCTTGGTCCACTTTAGGAAGGTGATTTTTTTTTCTAATATCTCCATTTGAATGTGTTACAGGTATTGTAAACAGTAGTGCTATAGAGTTGGCATCGGTTTACACAAATATTATGTGCATCACTGATGAAAATGCATGTCTGCTGGGAGTCTACGTAATGGTTAATTTTTCTCCCTTACAGATGATGTTTATAGAAGAAAGCGGTCAGAGAGAGAGTACCAAGAGAAACTTGAAGAAGGTCTGATCACTGAGCCTGCTGAATCTAAAAGCTGAACAATATGTTGAGGGATGAGCTAAATGAAAAAAATAAAACTGCTGTTTTATTTATATATTTTGAGCCTCTTTTAAAACTGGCAATACTGGAATCAAGTGGTTGTACTAGTTTCAGTAGATGGTCTTCTTCACTCTGGTATTAACTTGTGCTGGTCTATCATCTTATACTGTTAAGAATGTATTGCTAGTCAATTAAACTGAATCTTCATAATTTCATTTATAATGGCTGCCTGTGATGTTGTTTAGGGCATCAGATATTATTAAGCTGAAAGCTGCCTATGTACCTGTGCTTCTTTTGAATCCACAGTGGTCTAAAACAAAGAACAACACCAAGCAGCTGAAGAAGTTCCAGGACTGATGACCACCAAGCAGCGTCTGGATGGTCCTGTGAGCCAAGTGTAAAGACAGTTGTAACTGTAACCCCATGGTGTACATGCTGAGGTCCTTCAAGCTGCAGTGCTGCAAGGAGAAGCCTTGATTTGTGCCAGACTTGTAAAACAAATAATGTGGACTCGTTTAAGATGCAGGTGAATTGCTTCCCTGCTGTTTTAACAGATTGTGTGTGCATAGGCATGACCTTTCTCACCAAGTGCAGCAGAACATCATGTAACCTGTTTGGCACTCTTTTCATATAAAAATAACATGAAAATGTTTAAATTGTTGTGTTTGATCACTATGCTTTAATGCACTGTTTTAAGTTAGTGAATCATTTTTCATGCAGGTATGTGAGGCTGAGATAGTAAACTATACTACAGGTATATATGCATAGAATGATTTGTGTTAATGCAGCTGAGTTCTTTGCTGTTTTAATTCCAGACACACATTCTTTCTAGTCCCAAGGATCTTTGTAGCAGTTTTATTTGCCATTCATACCACTGGTTATGAAGACTGCCTACCCCCAATGGGTGTATTCTACTAATTACTTAATTTTCTGCTTGGATGCTGTCAACCTAGCTTAGAATTTTGTTATGCTCTTGCTAGCGGGACCTTGGAATTTGTTGTTGTTGCTTTGGTGAGCACACATTTGTACATGGGAAGATGCCTCCTCCATTAATATTGGGAGATTTATAAGGTGGAGAGCTTGGTCACCTTTGGTGGTGGGTTACACAGTAGATACCTTTTTTTTCCCATTAGGCAGAAAGAGCTCCTTCCTGTGCTATTCAGTGTTCTCTACACAGATATCATTGAACAGGTTTGAATTTTTTTCCAAACCACTAATTGCCAAAATGTTATAATGTTGCCTTTTGTTTGCATCCCTGAACATTTCAGGACTCTCTTTGTGCCATTTGTTTTCTTTCTGCATAAATATAGTATATCTCACAGCACCTGTCAAAAACTTCACTCCAATTTTAGTCTTCTTTTGGGGTGAAATTATTTACAATAATTTATCTTGCACAAATTGTGGATTTTATCAGAAATACGATTCATAAAATTTGTGTATCCTTCAGTTTATTTGCTCAGCTATGTTTAGTTTTTTGTTAATTTGTTAAATGCTACAAATGCGTTAGCCTTTATGTATTCATAAGTACAGTAATTTGTTGTTTAATAGTTTTACAGATTACTTTTCTGTCAGAAAAGTTAATATTTTATTGTCTCTTACCCTATCACCTCTAGCGTACATAATTTCTTCAGTTTTTTCTGCTTCTTTCTTTACCACTTTTACCATCGTTGGTAATCATTTTCCTTTTTCTCTCATACCTTCGGGTACTCTCTTGTACCATTGTTGGTATCTTTTCTATTAATTAATTTGCTGTCATGTCAGATAAGAAAGGTAGTCCGGGGTTTAACAAACTGCCTACTTCTGATGCACACTCTTTATGTGTTTATTGTTTGGGAGCTTCCCATTTGTCTGTTGACCCACCCTGTACTATTTGTGAGAACTTTTCTAATAGAACCTTGTTGGAAAGGAAAAACAAGCTGTTACTGAAGGGACTTCTAAAATCTCCCTTTTCAGAGGCTATTTCTGGGTCGGAGGCCTCAACCCCTCCTAGAGCCCATAAGAAAACCTTGGATGTTCCTACTAAGGCTAAATCTTTGCCTTCGTACCCGGCTGGGGTCTCCCGCCAACCAAAACCTAAAAAGGCTAAAGTTTTAGCTCCGGAGCTCACTCAGTCAGCCCCAGTGCTTTCGGTGCCTAGACCTTCGGCACCATTAGTGATTTTGGCTCCGTCTTCTCCTGCAGCCTTCACTATATCGGCACCAAGGGGCTCCTCGGTTCAGACTATTACCACTGTATCGGCACCGACCGTTCAGTTGGCGCTGACCTTGACCGCGTCGGCTCCGAGATCTTCCTCTGAACCGACGCCTTTATTGTTGACTCTAGTTTTGTCGGACCCAGCTTTGGCACAGACAACCACTTCGGTACCGATCCCTGTGTCGGTGCAGACCATGACCTCGGCACAGATGACCTCTTCGGTGCAGACAACAGTAGTCCAGTCTCTCTCGGCACCGTTGTCCTCGGTGCGGACCGATGAGATGGGCACCAAGTCTGCCTCTTCTGTGGACAGGCCTGTTTCTCCCTCAGTCTCCATGAGGTCCACTAGAAACCTTTCCGAACATGATGTGTTGCGTCTTGTGGACCATGTACTCTTGGCCAGAGGTATCCCACCCCTCGGGAACTATCCTTCCTTGGGAGGTGATCACCCATCTCCAAAGACCTCTTCTTATTCTCCTCCTTCATTGCCTTTGAAGTCCATGGATATAGCACAGTCTTCCCCTTCTGCGGTCCCCTTTATGGATCTCACTAAGGAACCACAGTTGCCTTTGTGGCAGGAAAGTTTTGCTATGACCCAGGATGTCCATTGTGACACGCATAGTTTGTTGCTCCACAGCCATCCAGGGACTACGGGTCGGCAGGCTGAGCCACTTAGGGGAGGGGTGACCCGTCCTAGACATGCCCTCCTCTTCGAGTGGACCAGCCTTCCAACTGATGGAGAAGGCTTTCGCTGCTGCTGGTGATAACGGACTGTCTATACCTCCGCCCTCCTCTGGTACACTAGTTTCACAAGTCGCATCTAGCGGACACCGGGTGCAAGGGCCGCAGGACATATTCCCTCAGGAATCCCCTTTTCTTCTCTAGCTTCTCCTGCTGAGGAGATCCACTGGAAAAGTTCATGTAAGAGGAAGCACATGGACTCCACAGAGGAGTCCTTCACCGAAGACTCAGATTTCGATGAGGGGGAAGAATCCCCTCGGTCACCCTCTGAGGTATCCTTTGGTGATATTCCCGAAATCCTGAAACAGAGAGGTGACTGGTAGTCCTGTAATCTGACCTCTGAGGAATCTGTGTTCCTGCAGGCTTTTCGCGCCCGGCCCCCTACCTCCTGGGTTACTCCACCTGCTGATGAACTTGTCCAGCTCATCGTGCAGTGTGCTTGGAAGGCTCCTGATACCGTCGAAGCTATTCCCCGGAGGCCAGATGAGATCTTGTCCCCTCCTGCTTCGGATCCCCATTGGTCGAAAGGTCTTCCTGTGGATGCTTTTGTGGTGGCTGCCACAACAAAAAAGGATCTGGCAGAAGAAGAAAGCCAGACTGTCCATCTGCCTAACAAAGAGTCCCGGGCCCTGGACAGGATAGGGAAGCGCACCTTTGCTTCAGTGACCTTTGCTATCAGGTCCCTGAATTGTATGGCACATTTTACCAGGCTTCAAAGGGATCTGGTTTCTGAGCTCTCTGAAACCTTGGCTGGTGCTGTATCTGATGAGGTCCGTGACAAAGTGGCCTCTCAGCTGGCCACCATTGAATCTATATCAAACTCCTCTATGCGACTAATATCTCATACATCAGAAGGAGCAGCGGGTTCAGCTGCGGTCTTGAGACGACATGCCTGGATGGGGTTGTGCAACTTCGCGGAACCCTTTAAGTCTTCTTTTCGTAATGCCCTCATTGAGGCCTCCTCGTTGTTTGGGCCCAAAGTTAAAAGCACACTGGCCAGATGTGAACAGGACGGTAAGACCCTTTCTGCCGTAGGTGTCCGTTATTCTTCCCCTCAATGTGCTTTCTCCCGAAACCAAAAGAGTGGGAAGATATGGTTCAAGAAATCTCTGGATCTTTTCCATGACACACAGGCTGAGTTCTCCCCCAGAGGCAGAGTGGAAAACTCACACTGAAGATGCTTCTTTCGGGGCAGAGGGGGACCATGTAACCAGGGTTCCAGGGATTCTTTCCCTGGTCAGTCCTACCAGCGCTCCTGAAGAGCGGCCCAACTCTTTTCCTCTGGAGGTGGATGTTTCTCCTTCTACCCTTCTGTCTGGCTAATCATCACCACTGATTCTTGGGTACAAAGGATTATAACCAGAGGTTATCATATCCCCTTCGATCTTTGTTCTGTCCCTTCAAAAAATCTTCCCGACGTTCCACCCAGTCAAAGGGAAGAAGCAGCACTAGAGATAAAAAAGCTGCTAAGAAAGAGAGTCATCCAAATAGTCCCTCCAGACCAGATATGATCCGGATTCTACTCAAGACTATTTTTGGTGCCAAAGAAAACCGGGGACTGGAGACCAATTTTGGATCTCGGTGTATTGAACAAGTTTGAGAGAGTACAAAAATTCTGGATGGTCACAATACAGTCTATCCTCCCACTTTTGGAAAAAGACGATTGGATGTGCTCTATAGATCTTCAAGATGCGTACCACCACATAAAGGTGGACAGGCCATCAAGAAGATTTCTGCGCTTCTGTGCGGGAGCCAGTCACTACCAGTTCAGAGTACTGCCCTTTGGACTCTCTACAGCCCCCAGAGTGTTCACAAAGTGCATGGCAGTTGTCACAGCTCACTTGCAACTCCATGGATTCCAGGTGTTTCCATATCTAGATGACTGGCTCATTTCTTCCCCCACCAGACATCTACTGGAAAAGGCCCTGGCATACTCTCTCCTTGCTGCTCAAAGGCTAGGCATAAACATAAACTGGCAAAAATCCAGTCTCCCCCCATCTCAGTTGATAGAATTCATAGGGGTTATCTTGGACACAAAAAAACTGCAGAGCTGCTATTCGAGAGCACAGAATTCTAAGGATAAAGCAACAGCTAATTCCAATACTTTCAAGGGAAAAATCCATGGCTCACTCAGTTCTACAGCTGTTGGGTTCCATGGCAGCCTCCATCACCATTGTTCCCCTGGCCAGGTTTCACATGAGGCTTCTACATTGGCTACTGCTCACACAATGGTATTCTTTTCAGCATAGTCATTCAGCCATGATTCGAGTAACCCACAGGTGCAAACAGGATTTAAATTGGTGGATGACACAATCTCTCACAATGGTCTCGCCCCTTCTCCCCCCAGCAACCCAAGGCCACAGTGACCATGGATGCCTCCCTAATGAGGTGGGGGGGCTATGTCAGGGACAGACAGTCCAAGGCACTTGGTCCAAACTGGAGGCCCATCTGCATATAAATGTTCTAGAGCTGAGGGCGGTGCTTCTGGCATTGCAAGCATTCCATCCCCTGCTGCCATCTGGGACAACTGCGATTCAATCGGACAACATGGCGGTGGTCTGGTACATCAACAAGCAAGGTGGAACCAAATCTTACCCCCTTTGTCGAGAGGCCATGAGGATATGGCAATGGGCGATGGCTACCAACCGTTTTCTTTTAGCAACGCACATTCCCGGGAGTTCCATCGTGATAGCAGACAGACTCAGTAGGTGCATTCTTCAACCTCACGAGTGGTCCCTGAATCCCTTGATAGCAGCAGAGATCTTCCACCGCTGGGGCCGTCCTTGCTGTAACCTCTTTGCATCCCCAACCAACTACAAATGCAGCAACTACTTCACCCTGATTCCCCCTCCGGGGCAGTCACCCAGGGACACTAGTCCATGATTGGCCCTCCTGTCTTCTTTACACATTTCCACCCTTTGCCCTCATTCCCCAGTTTCTGAAGAAAGCCTGTCTGTTGAAGAGCAAGGTGATCCTCATAGCACCATATTGGTCTCGACAGATTTGGTTCCCCTTCCTTTGGCCTCCCCTACTAGATCAACCATGGAGTCTCCATCCAACACATGAGTTGATCTCACATCCACAGAACCTGATTCATCCCAACTTCAGCCTGAAGCTCATGGCTTGGCTACTCCAATTCCCTTGATTGCCAAGCAGAATGATCTTTCTTTACCAGTACGTGATATATTCATTGCTTCTCATAAGTCTTCCACTAGAATTACTTATCTGAGCAAGTGGAAAAGATTTACCTGTTGGCTGAAAGATAAACAAGTAGACCCCCTTTTCAGCACCAGTGTCGATAATACTAGACTATCTGGCCGACCTTTTTTAATCGTACTAGACTATCTGGCCGACCTTTTTTAATCGGGTCTATCGGCCTCTACCGTTAGTTAATTTGACTGCAATTTCTAATTTTCATGAGGGTGTCCAAGATTCCTCTCATGTCCCATAAATTGTGCAAGACCTTCATAAAAGGTGTGAATCATCTGAAGCCACCTTTTAGAGAACCTATTCAACCATGGGATTTATCATTAGTTCTACACGCTCTGACAATGTCACCTTTCCAACCAGCCTCTTCTTGCAACTTCAAGTATTTGTCATGGAAAACCTTGTTTTTGGTCGCCATTACTTCTGCCAGGCATATTTCTGAGCTTCAAGCTTTATGTATCAAGAGTCCATACTTGATTTTTCATAGAGATAGTGTCTCTGAGAACTAATCCGTCATTTCTGCCTAAAGTGATCTCTGAAATGTCCATTAATCAAGCCATTGAATTGCCAGTTTTCTTTCCCAATCATTCAAACAGAGGAGAGTATTGCCTACATACCCTAGATATCCACAGGCAAATCCATTTTTACTTAAACAGGACTAAACCCTTTCGTAAATCTGACCAGTTATTCTTGGCCTTTTCTGGACCTAGATTAGGTTCTGCTGTTGCTAAGGCCACATTAGCTAGATGGTTGAAGGACTGTGTGACCTTCATTTATACACAATGTAATATCTCGTTGCCTACTACCATGAAAGCTCATTCAACAAGGTCGGTGGCTACTTCTGCTGCCTTCCATGCCAGAGCTTCTTTACATGACATCTGTGCAGCTGCAACCTGGGCTATGCCTCATACCTTCATCAATCATTACAAATTAGATTTGGCTTCCAGGGGAAGAGCATCTTTCGGTTCTATGGTGCTCAGGAATGTCCTTCCATGAGAGCCTCCCAGGGATAGAGGTAGCTGGGAACTCTGTCCTATGCATAAGGAATGAACGAGGATTAACAATATCGGATAAAGAAGTTATGTCTTACCATAACGTTCCTTCTGTATTGTTGATCCTCGTTCAGTCATTACGACCCTCCCTCCTTCCTCCTCCTGTGGTTTCTAGTGGATCTCACCATCCGGTTCTCTTAGGTTATTTGACCAGAGGTAGCCTCTACCTTCTTTGACTTGCAAACTCAATCTGAGGTAACAGGGAGAGGGGGATTGTGGGTAAGAGTTTAGCTTGAGAGTTTGAAGCTGATGCGAGCTTGGAAAATGGCCAGCTCCCATGCGTAATGACTGAACGAGGATCAACAATACAGATGGAACGTTATGGTAAGACATAACTTCTTTTTATGGACCTAATTGTAAGACACTTTAGCTTTGATTTTCAGCTGTCGACTGGTTTCTCCAAAGGATTTGTATGTTTTTATCCATAGCATCAGGGATGTCCAACCTTATGGGAAGTTGTGACTCACGGCTCTGTTTCTGAGTTAAGGTGGTACTGCTGCTTAAGTTTGTTCAGTAATCCCTGAGCCGTTACAGTGTTTGCACTTTGTCAAGCCTGTTTTAAAGCAGCTGTTTTCATATCAGACTTGCTTAATGGTTTAGTAAAATGACTTTTGGAGCACCAAGGGAGCAATCCAGGCCATTTTTTTTTGTTTTGAGTTGTGTGTTGTTTGTCTAATTACTTTACATCTACCAGTAGTCACTTGCTGAGCCAGAAGCAGTGTATCTAGATAGCCATCTGTTTTGCATTTAATAGTGAAATGCTTTACATAGGGCTTTGCATTCTGGGTCCTCCCCTCTTCATAGTCACAGGTGTTAATCTCCCAAAATTATTTTGCTTATAGACAGACTCTTTTCTCTCTCGATTTATTTATAAGTGAATATTTAGAGCAAAGAAATTTTGAGTAAATGCTATTTGTTTGGCATACTAAAATGCATAAATATTTTTGTCCACCTTTCCACCCAAATGTTAAAACTACATATTCCTGAACTGAAACCTTTATTTAGATAGAAAGCTAAGCCATTTGGTGCAAGATGCTTTATTTTTACAAGAGATTTATTGTACTAGTTGTCTGCTATTAACACTTTCCCCACAAACAGGAAGTTGAGTTGGTTAGAAAATATTTTACAGAGTTAACTACTGTGTTCTGTTGGTGGTAGATTTAGAACATTTTAAACATTTAATGGTAAATGCAGTCAACACATAAAGGGAGTAGCAGAGTGCGTGTCAGTGTCCTCCTTGTTTGGCAGCTTAGTTCCTGTCCCTCATTGGAAAAATGCATTTTTATGCAAAAGATGTTCGGACAGGTTATGTTTTATTCTCAGTTTTATTGGTTTTATTTGAATGGGCTGCTTCACTGGAAGAATTTTTTACTTTTCTAGACAGTACGAGTAATAGTATTAATGTTTAATATTTGTAGCTAGTACATTTACTGACACTGTTCATGTCTTGAATCTTGAAATTACTGTAAAGGGTTATTTATTTTGTAGAACACTAAGCTGTAAAATTTATATTAAATTTGTATAAGGGTTATTTGTATGGTATGCGCTGTTATCCTAAATATAGAAGAGAAAATGTTATGCAAGGTCAGTTTATTAGACTGTTTAGGTTAACAAGTGCCAGTGAAGTATTTTACATATGAAATTGTTTAACTGACATGCTTGTGGAAGTAGGCAACAAAACAAATGGTAAGAGACATTGCAGACAAAGTTGTAGCAGAAGGAATGGTATAGTGGGTGCTTATATTCTTTGATGAAACTGGTAATAGCAACAACAGTTCATGACTAGTTGGCTTGGATGAGCAGTGCATGCATGCATACAATGGTACCTTTTAAACTGGTTCTAAACATGTCGTTAATAAATTAGAAGTTGAACTTTTTCCAGTGTTTCAAAGGAAAATGCTAGAGAAAAAGGAAAAAAAGAGGAGATTGCTTGAAGAACCAGGAGTACATTGGACTTGAAACAAAGTCTGGTGTTAGGAGATGAGGATGATCAGCAAGATGCCCAGCCTCACTAAAAGTAGTGAAGAAAAGGAGACTGAAATGTATAAATCATATTTGTGAAATATGGACTTCCAAGACAAACTAGACTGGATTTTTTGTTGACTTTGTTAAACTTGTGGGTAAACTGTAAAGCATAAACCTCACATTTTGTTGTAAATGTTTAGAAGGACACAGAAGTGAAAAAGAAGTAACAAAGTAAAACATTTTTTTCTTTTTGGTATTTATATAAAACAGTTCATGATGTAAACTACTTGTTCTATCGCAAAAGCATAAAGCAGTTTTATGTAGTATGGTCATGGGTATTTTAAATGTGAAGGGAGTCTTTTCAGTGACTGTTGTATATGTTAAAGATATTAAACTAAACAAGTACTGTTTTCGGTTGTAAGAAATATAGGCATTACTTTTTAACAAGAAAACAAAAAGGCTAAGCAGAAGCAAGTTTAAGTTCATATAATACTATGATTTTGGTTGGCTAGGTGGAGGTGTGGTAATTAAGATGATTACTTCTCTTGTTTTAACAAGGATAGATGCCTAAATTAATGTCCTTAGCTTAAAGTATAAACAAGTAAACCAAGAGGCTTGAAAAATGAGACAAAGTGATGAAAGCCATGAAAAATGCTAAGCGTCTTGCATTTGTAAAGACTTTACCTTGTGCATGGCTTTTCCCCATTAGCAAATACTCTGTGAGAGAAAAGAAGGCTGCAGCTGAAGGCAGCTAGGGTAATTCTGTACATTCTGTTCTGACTGAAATTTACAATGATTCCTTCATGCATATGCAAAGATGTTGGCTGTTATTTCCCCTCATTACTGTCTACTTTTACATGGAGATGAGCTGTCTGTAGGTGCACTCAAATAATTTTGAGATTTCTAAGTAGTCTTAGTTGAAAAAAATAGCAAAATTTAAAAGTACAATAGCAAAGGTCTATGTTCAGCTACCAAATTGGAATAAACACGAACCGCGAAACACTGAAAGAAAAATTTCAAATGGGACAATCAGTAAAGTAGACCAGCATTGAAAAAAAAAAACTACGGTGAATGGCCATAGTTGGCCAAAAAACAGGAAGTAATGTGATATATAATGTAAGTGAAGGTAAACCTTTTAAATTTTTCCTTTTTCCCATAATGTAGTCCAATCTCAGAGTTGTGTGTGTGTGTGTGTGTATGTGTGTGTGTGTATATATATATATATATATATATATATATATATATACACACACACACACACACACATATAACAAATATATATATATATCTGTATCTAATCTATATATTTATATAATAATAGCTATATCTAATCTGTATGTATATAAAATCTATATTTATACAGAGGTGGTTAGTGCCATCGGACTGCAGGACTTCAACCCACCCAGTTGAAAAGAAAATAGTTTAATTAAAAATATATTTTTAAAATAAACTACTCGTATTTTATTTAAATACTAGCACTGGCAGCTGAGTTTCCAAGTGAGTCCTACTGACTCGCACAGACACGGAACTCGGACTGTGCATGCTCGGCGAGTTCCGATTTTTTTTTTGTCCCCCCCCCATCTCTCTAAGTGTAAATCTGGACTGTTGTAAAAACAGTCCAGATTTTGGAAAGAAGAAGGCATCAGTGTAATGCCCAGAAAGCTATGCGGTAACCTCACAGTAAAATAGAATGGGTTCGGACTGCTACGTCCACAGTCACGTGCGTGACGTGGACAGCTGTTTGGCTACTGGTTGATTCTCACTCTCTTCCCCAAAAAAGAGAGCAAGAAACAATAAGTACTGCTAGTGCAGTGCTTTGGATGATTACAGATGCAGTGCACTTTCTACTTGCAACAAGTGCAACTGTACAGCTTTTTATTTGGGCTTGCCCTGCTGCTTAGTTGCGTGAAGGAAAGTCTGAATTTGCAGCTAGAAGGAGACTGACATCACTCGTTTAAACTTTGAGGTAGGGAAACAAAATGAAAAAAAATGTACAGTCGTATTATTGATTCACTAAATGAAATCTGGTGGTATGTCAGTCTACTTGCTTGCCTAAGCACTAAGCAGTATTAGTTTATTTAAGTGTGTATTTGTGGTGGTTTAATTTAAAGGTTTTCTTAGTTAGTTGAAGTCAGACAGTTGCTAAGCTTGTTTTGAAGTCCTCCAACGTGGGCCTCTGCATTTATATCACGTTATCGAAAGATGAAAATAGTGAACTCTATTTCATCAAACCTATAATATCTAAACCACATAATATCAAACATTCAGAACAGAAATTTTTTTCCTTGGGGAAAACATTTGCTATTCTGAAACACATACACAGAACACAAGCACTCCTAAAAAACATCAATACACACATACATACACTTATAATCCTACAACTAACCCTACACTAAACTATACATACACTACTATCTATCAACTTGCCTTAACTCAAACCCTAACCCTAAGGTCAGTCACTATCGCACACTCGCCTAACCCACGCCCTAACCCTAACTCACTTAACCCGCCCCTAACCCTAACTCACCTAACTCACCTAACCTGCACCCTAACCCTAACTCACCTAACCCACACCCTAATCCTAACAACAACACAATCGCACAATTACCTGAACCCGACCCGTAAATTTCCACCACAGCGCTGAAAATAGCGAAGCCACAGAACCAGCCAACCAAATTCTTTCCCTAGGAAAGAATTCAGTGTTCTGCAACTTCACTATTTTCAGAGTTCTCTCAAAACGGTTCGATATTAGAACATTTGAAGTTTAAAATTTTGATGTTCTGATATAGACCCGGGCCTGTTAACAGCCAGATTGTTTTTTTCCAGTGGAGTCTGTCACTGTCTAAAGTTTAGTTTTTGTCAGACTTTGCATGGTGGCTTTTTTGTACCCTCATGTCTATATTCAATACACTGATTTTAGCTTCAAGTCAACCTTTTCTTCCTTTCTGGACACTTTGTCTGTAGTTATTCTTATATACAGTATTGTTTCTTATATCTGTACTCATATATTGTGCCTTGAATTATACTGTTTTACTTAGTCATGCTTTATCTGTTTCTTGTCGTAGTTGATTTATGCTATACTTGTTAATTTAACTGATTTTTTTTTTCATTTGAAATGTATATTGCAGTTTCTGTGGGGAGTTTTTCTCTGGTGTAAATGAACATTGCCCAGTAGGGATAAGAACAAAATACTTGGATTGGATTGACCAGAACAAGGAGTACACATTCTGCAAATTTTTTTTTATAATGGGCAGCTTTTGTAAATGCATCTTATAAGTAGGCATCTTTTGTGGTGTCCTTATATGGCAAGCCATGTCCATGAAACTAAATGGGCAGACAAAATAGTAATTTTTTTTTATTTTATCTCTAGTTAGCATATCGTTGCTGAAGCTTAGAAGTATTTTTTGTAATAAGCATCCTTTTTTTTTTGTTTGTTTCTTGTTTTTTTTTGCAATGATATGATGAAGCAGGTGACTTCTTTATATGCCTCTAAGTGAAGTGAGATAAAGTAGAAGGTTTATATGATAGAAAGGAAGTTATTTGGCAAAAGGGCCATAATGGTCAGAAAAGAAAACAATGTTTTTTTTTTGTAATTTATTATTTATATATGTGTGGTGTGCTGTTTACGGAATGTGTAGGCCAACATAAAAACTTTTATTGGGAAGTTATACTTTGATTTGTAAGGTGTGCATGAATAATTATGATTGGAGGTTTTCCAAAGTGGTTAAAGTGAGTTCATGCTGTAGCAGGTTCAATGACCTGGGTTCGTTCGTTTGAGGTTAGGCAGGCTTATTAATTTGTATTTTTTGTTTAATTAGTGTGTGTGTGTGTGTGTGTAAAAAGAGTAACTGCACATGTGTGAAACTAAATGGTTGAAGTAAAAAATTTTATACAGTGAGTGCAGGTAAGGTAATTAGGAGTGAGCATGAAAATGAATGCTTGACAGAAAAGATGGTTGTGAAAGATTACGCTATAGCATACAGTGTGCATGTACAAGTGTCTGGGAGAACAGTAAGGGCTAGGTAAGGGGATAGATAATAGATTTAGACTATTGCATGTTTGGTATTGTGCGTGAATGTGATCTATGTTCATTTGTCTTCTGTAGTAGTTGTGTTAGGGAAACATTTCTAATAGTATAATGTGCAGGGTTAGGGGTATATTTACCAAATGCAAGTAAGTTGGTGCAAGGGGGCGACACTCACCCTTACTGAAATAAATACCTCTCAAACTCTTTAGTGCAGGAAATTTGGTCAAAGCCTAAAATAATGGAGGGACAAAGGCCCAGAAAATAGAGACATATTTTAAATATTGCTCTTACAAACTTAGAAAGTTGCTACAATAGCTGGATTTGTATCATCATGCATTCCTTGAAGGATATGAAGTCTGAAACTGAAATGTATTTCATTATTCATTGACCACCACACATTTTATGAGAAACAAGCCTATGAGGCAAAAATCTGGGCATTCTGTAAAAATCTAGACAGTTGAGAGGTATGCTTAAGCAAGAACTGTATACAACCTACATAAGTCATTGATTTCACACTGTAAGACTTTGGACAGCCTGTGTTTTGGTTCACAAATTTGAGCAAGATCAGAAATTATACATTAGTACAGATTTTCTCCCTTGAGTTCTGAGTGTCCTGCAGTTCTGGCTGTCCTTTAAGCACAACGCTTGCACTTTTTCGTAATTATAGCTGTGTATATTTTATCTTTTGTGTTCTGCTGTGTTTTGATGCCTTTTGTCTCATGCAATGACGGAAAAGGGTACACTATGAATAATATATAAAACAAATGCCTACAAAAGTAAATTAGGAAGAGCTGCTGCACTATTAGTTGTTGATGTGGGCCTGATCCACTCATTCATTTTCTTGCATTCTGGAGGGGAAGGAGAGCATACAATAAGTATTCTGAAATTATTTACATTTATTTGCAAATAGGCTGTTTTTCAACAGAGGTGATGTTACACTTCAGCATGTGATTTAAGGTCAACTCAGAAGAAAGACCAGCACCTATAATATAGAGAGGGCGAGAATTACACACACACACACACAGGCAATTACTAGAAAACAAAATAACTCTGGACCATGAATATAGTCAGACTGCACCACATAAGCATGATGTTCATTTTTAAATCATTTGAACATTTACACTCAGTGTTTAAGGTTTGCTGAGGGAGAGTATAGTCTGCTGTTATTGCATTTTTTTCTATTTAGATTTTTTTCCTCTTTAGTACTAGTGTCTGGTGGGCTTGGCAGCTAAGTTAAAGTATGGTAATAAATAACGGAGTCTCACATCCAAGTCCCAAAATGGTAAATGTTAGGAATTATGGCTATATTTTGAGACTTGTGGATCAGACATATTTGTTTGACAGAGTTTGTCACATTGAAGGATGGCAGCTAAAAGAATGTCTAGATATGTAGGTACTGCTCTGCACTGGTTGTATTGCTTACAGGAAAGGAATATGGATAAACTGTTGGTTCATACTATATACTGAATTTCTACTTCTTACAAGTAGATATACTTGGCTTTTTATTTATTTATTTTATTTTAACATTATTTTACCAGGATAAATCCAACTTGATACAAAGTGCCCATTTTCAGTGGAGTCCTGGGGAGAAAAGCTCCAAGGAAGTTAACAGAGTACATAGATGGTTTAGATAACAATAAAAAACTGGTGTACAAGGTAAGAGAAACAAAGAAGTACAAGAACAATTTTGTAAAACAATAAGATATTCAAACAATAAGATACTCAGGAGTAGAACCCCTATTTGCAATATTTACAACAAAAAAATACATATTAGGTGAGTATATCAGGTGAGAATATAGTGTATGCAATGGAGGCATACAATGGATCACTTATATGGAGTAGTGGGTCTTCAAGGGGGTCTTTGCCGTTACAAAGAGGGTTAGCATAGAGGTGTGAATTAAGAAGGCCCTTGAAGGCGCTTGTGTTACTTTGTAGCCTGAGTTCAGGTGGGAGGGTGTTCCATACTTTAGCAACATCATAAGAGAATAGGGCCTCCCCAGCATTGTTATTGCATGGGTTGATTTCAATCAGGTTTTTGTTACATGAACGTAGTTCCCTTTTGGGGTTGTGAAAGTTTAGTATGTCAGCTAGGGCAGAGCTCTTCCCTGGATGAAAAAGAATTTGATGGGCTATGGTCAGTTGGTGGTAGCGTAGGAGGTTTGGGAATTCTAACCAGTGCAGTTTAATTAGGGATTTACAGTGGTGGGAATGTGATCTATTATTGGCAGTGAACCTAGCTATTTTATTGTAGCATGTGGAGAGTTTGTTCAGGTTAGTTTTGTTAATGTTGGTGAGGACTGGAGAGGCGTATAGTAGTGTTGATAAGAGATGAGTTCTGGCTATTGTTCTAGTTTCGGGGGTTAGGAATAGGCAACCAAGTTTTTTATGGACTTTAGAGATAGTTTGGGATACCTGCTTGTTGAATTTAAGTTGTTGATCAATGGTGATGCCTAAGAGTTTGGCATCAGTTACTGGGGTGATGAGGGTGCCATTGGTTGACATGATGGTAAAGGTGGCGGAGGAGTGATTGATTAGGTGGAATAGTATTAGCTATTTTTTTGGGGTTTAGTATTAGTTAGTAGTTAGCCAGTTCTCTACCTCAGTGAAGGATTCCTGGGCTTTACTTTGTAGTAATTGGATGTTTGGTGCTGAGCAGATTATAGTAGTGTCAGCCGCATACTGGACAATGTTGGCTTTAGTGGTAGCTAGGTGGAGATTATTTGTAAATATGTCGAAGAGAAGGGGACCAAGGATTGAACCTTGTGGGACACCGCATGTGACAGGGAGTGGGGGGATAGGGAGTTGCCCCATTTGACAGATTGTGACCGGTTGATTAGGTAACTGTTAAACCATTTTTGGGTGGAGTCATTGAGGTTGAGTTCTGCTAGGCAGGTGAGGAGTTTGCTATGGGAAACTGTATCAAATGCCTTGGATAGGTATAAGAAGGTGGCAGAGACCAGCTTCCCTTGGTTCCTATGAGAGTTTATGGTATTGGAGAAGTTAATAAGAGCAGTGTTGGTGCTATGGGAAGGTTTGAATCCATGTTGGGTTTTAGTTAGAAGGTTGTTCGTTAACAGATGGGTAAGGATTTGGTGGTGGATACATTTTTCTAGAATTTATGAGAGGGGTGATAGGATAGCAATGGGACGGTAGATGGAGAGGTCAGTAGATGGACCTCCCTTGTGGAGAGGTATGATATATGAGGTTTTCCATAATGAAGGAATGGAATGCAAGGAGAAAGATCTGTTAATAAGCAAGGAGACTGGGTAGGCGATGGCCTTGGATGCAATTTGGAGATATTGATCTGGGAGACTGTCGGCAGCTAGGGTGGTAGGTTTGAGTTTAGCTAAGAGATTTTGAATGGTTGTAGTTGGAACTGGGTTAAAAGTGAAGGGGTGGAGTTAGTCTGGTAGTTTAAGGGTTCATGTTAGGTTATGGGTGAGAGGTGATATAGCACTTACCAGGTTCAATATTGAAGAGGTAAAGTAGTTATTAAAACTAGAGGCTATGTGTGGATCAGTACCTGTGATATCTGGGGGTGGTGTGGTGGCTTTACCAGACTGGAGGATGTTGTTCACTGCAGCCCAGAATTTCTGTGGGTTGTTGTTATGTTTACTTTGTAGGGAAATATAGTAGTGTTTCTTGTCCAACCTAAACTGCTTTTTTGCTTTATTTCTGACCTCAGCAAAGCTTTGCCTTGTTACGGGAGTTTTGTATTTTTTTCAAGTTATCCAAGCTATGTCTCTAGTCTTGAGTAAGATTTTTGTGGCTTTGTTTAACCAGGGGGCAGGGTTACTTTGCAATCTTATAGTTTTTAGTGGGGCTAGTTGGTTTAAAATCTCTAGGAATTTGGCATTAAAGTATTCTACTGCATTATCCAGGGGAAGGGTTTTTATGGGAGCCTAGTCACAGGATTTTAGGGCTTCTGAGAATTGTTCTGGGGAGAAGTTTTTTTTGGGAACGGATTTGTAAGAAAGTGGGGGTGTTACTAGATTTTATTTTGTGCCGAAGGAGACAAGTTGGGTTATGGTCAGTGAGGGAGTCAGGTAGTATTCTAGATAGGTGGGCAATACTGGGCTGGTTAGTCAGGATCCAGTCTAAGGTGGATTCCCGTTTGGTGATTTTGTCAATTCTTGTGGGTGAGTGTATGAGTTGCATGAAATTATATAGGTTTATGTGGTTGGTGGCTATGAGTGAATGTATAGTGTTCCAGTCTATGTTGACATCACCTAGGAGTAAAGTTTCTTGGGACAGGGAGTGGGAAGCCCAATGGAATATAGATTCTAGTGTCTTAAGGTTGTCTCCTGGTGGTATATAAATGCTGAGTAGGTTTAGTTGTTTGTGTTGGTTTAGTAGGATTTTGGTGAATAGGGTCTCTGCAGTGTTGAAATCTGGGGATTCTTTTCGAAGGAGCTGGACTTTTAAATTGGATTTGTAAAGAAGGGCAATGCCACCACCTTTTCTGTGAGGTCTATCAACTCTTAATATGTTGAAGCCAGGTGAAGTTATAGAGTTATCTTTAATGTGGGGTTTAAGCCATGTTTCTGTAATCACTAATGTCTGGGTTGTATACAGAGATAATTCCATGTAACTGTTCTATTTTATTTATGATGCTGCAAATGTTTAGGTTTAGAATGAGTAAATAAGTGGGTTTATGCTTAAATGAGAGGTTGGGGTTGGGTGTGGTATGGGTGTTGTATGTTGGGCCAGGGTTGGGGTGGATATCACCTCCTAGTAGTAGTTGGGCTGCAATGCTGGTAATGGTTTTAAGGTAGAATACAGTTAGAAAGTGGTGTTTGAGGCTGGGGTATTTTTTGGATTGTGAGGTGTAATGGATAGGAGAGATGAGTTGAAAAATTAAAGGGTAAAGGATAATTGGTTGTGCATTTGCAGGTATGAAGGGATGGTTTGTGGTGTATGGTAGGGTGGGGGATCTGATACAGTGCATAGTGTTAAGTAGATGGTGATAAGTAGCAATGAAGGAGAAAAAGTAAAGACAGATGAATGGGGAAGGCAAGAGTAATGGGATGATGTGGTTGTGGGAGTGACATGGCGATTGATGTATCTGTGTTTGAAGACTGTGGATGGGTGTAGAAGGAGAGAGGTAGTATGCAGTTTCAGGCAAATTAAGTTCTCGTTCACAGTCTTCTAAATGTGGTAGTTGTTTTCAAACCCACCTTGGGAAGATGTTGTACACAAGACCAAATAGCAAGAAAGCATGAAATGATCTAATCAAAATAATATATATATATATATATATATATATATATATATATATATATATTCATGATCCAAACAGTATTTTTAGAGAAAAAACTGTTTCATCTTTCCAAAGTTTAGTAATGACAATTCTTTTGTAAAAACAAAGAACATCAAGAGCTTAATAAATCTTGTTGTGACATGTAGAATAACAATTTGTGCAAGAACAAAGCCTACAAAAAGCAAAGACCCTTTATAGGATTCGAAAATTAAATATGTGTACACTAATGCTTATATTTCAATAACAACAACCACATGAGCTGCCCAATAATGAAAAACATTAAGAAATGCATTTACAAAATAGAAACGTTCAATAATGCAGAACACATAAGTTGTACATGAATGTAACCAAATATGATGTCCACAGTGTGTGCATAACTCAAATATATTATTAATGGAGCAATACAGCCAGTAGCTGAATACAAAAAACAAAATGGCTCCCCAATAGGAAAAAAGCCTTTGCCAGTAACAATGTCCTTATAGTCCAAGTTGTCCATATAATGAGATTTATAAGAAACACTGTTCGTGAATCTTCAATATGTCCACATACAGCCCCGACTATTCAAAAAAAAAAAAAATGAATATAAGATCCAAAAAAGCTGTAATCATTAGATAAATCCTCATACCACGATATGTTATACACTGTTTCAAATTATAAAGGCTGTGCAAAGAAAGTACCTTGGATAGGATTGCCCCAATAAACCAAAAAGGCCAATGTATACTTTCCTATATCTCAATGTACCAACAGGCCAATATCAAAATGAATTGTTGATGGAACAACACAGCCCGTATCAAATACAAAAAACAAAATGGCTACCCATTTAAAAAAGAGTCATTAACAATGATATAGTCCGGGTTGTCCATGTGATGAAACATTCAAGAAACAGGAAAAATACTGTCCCTAGATCTTCAATAAGCCCACGCACAGCAACCGACTGTTCAAACAATGATTATTAGATCGAAAAAAAAGGTAATAATGTAATTTTCATACCACGATATACAAGACACTGTTACAAGTCATATAGGCTGTACACAAAAAGTACCTTAAACAGAATAGCCCCAAGACACCAGTATATACTTGTTAAAAAAAATGACTGCCCGTATTTCGATGTACCAACAGGCCAAGATGGAATTCCAAATGAAATTGCAGCTCATGTTCAACACAGGAATAAATGGCTGCCAAATCTCCAAAACACCGTTAACAATACAAGACGCCCTTCGACTCAAATTGGCTGCTCCCTTTTCTATTATAGGCTTCTTCCATCTTGACTAACCTTCAGGTCACCCATAATATACTTTAGTTCCAACGCAACTCCAAACATATTCTGCGACAGGATCTCATTCTTCAGTGAATAATATGCAAAAGTCAATAACTGCTAGCAAGCTATCATCCACCGTGGTTTTCTTCACAGCAGCATATCTTAGATCCTTCTTTACACAAAACAACTATGGTAGTGCTGTTAACCATCAGTTACCATATGTTAGATAGCCACAAGTTAGCATAGAACTCGTCTACTTCGACCTGAGTGATTAACTTTCACCTAGATTTTCTTCATAACAGCTCAAGGCAGGAAGCAAGACAAGCAAGGATCCAGCATTTTGACACAACTGGAACATTCTTTTGTTTTCAAGGGTTGTTTTTCCAAGAGTTACTTGCTTCATAAACAACAGTTCAGTCTTTCCTGAGGGTACCTAAACAAGCATATTCTTGAAGCAACCGGTCACACCTACAGAAAATGAAAACAAGGAGACTTTTTTAACACTTTTGAAAAAACAGAGACTTAGCGTGAAACAACATAATTATTGTTTTTGTGGAAGAAACATTGTTCCAGCTTACAACTTTTCTCATTTGTGGAAAACCATTTGTATTCAATATTCAACCTTCTAAAAGTTAAAGAAATAAGTACAAGTGTATCAACATTCCAATAAGTATAATTCTACTTTCTTTTTATGTCAGACTGTCGCTGTCCTTTTCCGTATCATCACCATTTTTACTATATGAGGGACTGATTATAAATTAAATTGGGTATGTTGGATATTGATCTTAGTAATAAAAGGTTTAAAAAGATGATTTAATACATTTTGGATGAGTGCAGACGTTAGAAAAAGAATGACCTCTATGCCTCCATAAGCCCATTTCTCAGGAGCTAATGAGTTCTTTTGGCACAAAGGTTTCTGCTAAAAGAATTTATTAACTCATGATAAATGATCAAGAAGCCTGGTAACCTGAATTATTTTCTTTTACAGCATGTATGTTGAAGACATAAAAGCACTTTTTCACAATTATAAAGTATTTAAGAAAGGAAAATAAGCATGTACTTAACCATATTACAGAACTATGCCTGTAAATAAAACAGCACTTTTAAAGCTGTATTATGTGAAAAATAAGCATGTGCTTAACCGTATTACAGAACCATGCTTGTAAATAAAGCTGCACTTTTAAAGCTGTATTATGTGGAAGAAAAGCATGTACTTAACGGTATTACAGAACCATGCCTGTAAATAAAGCAGCACTTTTAAAGCTGTATTATGTGGAAAATAAGCATGTACTTAACCATATTACAGAACCATGCCTGTAAATAAAGCAGCACTTTTAAAGCTGTATTATGTGGAAAATAAGCATGTACTTAACCATATTACAGAACCGTGCCTGTAAATAAAGCAGCACTTTTAAAGTTGTATTATGTGGAAAATAAGCATGTACTTAACCGTATTACAGAACCGTGCCTGTAAATAAAGCAGCACTTTTAAAGCTGTATTATGTGGAAAATAAGCATGTACTTAACGTATTACAGAACCGTGCCTGTAAATAAAGCAGCACTTTTAAAGCTGTATTATGTGGAAAATAAGCATGTACTTAACCATATTACAGAACCATGCCTGTAAATACAGCAGCACTTTTAAAGCAGTATTATGTGGAAAATAACCATGTACTTAACCATATTACAGAACCATGCCTGTAAATAAAGCAGCACTTTTAAAGCTGCATTATGTGGAAAATAAGCATGTACTTAACCGTATTACAGAACCATGCCTGTAAATAAAGCAGCACTTTTAAAGCTGTATTATGTGGAAAATAAGCATGTACTTAACCGTATTACAGAACCGTGCCTGTAAACAAAACAGCACTTTTAAAGCTGTATTATGTGGAAAATAAGCATGTACTTAACCGTATTACAGAATCATGCCTGTAAATAAAGCAGCACTTTTAAAGCTGTATTATGTGGAAAATAAGCATGTACTTAACCATATTACAGAACCATGCCTGTAAATAAAGCAGCACTTTTAAAGCTGTATTATGTGGAAAATAAGCATGTACTTAACCGTATTACAGAACCGTGCCTGTAAATAAAGCAGCACTTTTAAAGCTGTATTATGTGGAAAATAAGCATGTACTTAACCGTATTACAGAACCGTGCCTGTAAGTAAAGCAGCACTTTTAAAGCTGTATTATGTGGAAAATAAGCAGGTACGTAACCATATTACAGAACCGTGCCTGTAAATAAAGCAGCACTTTTAAAGCTGTATTATGTGGAAAATAAGCATGTACTTAACCGTATTACAGAACCGTGCCTGTAAATAAAGCAGCACTTTTAAAGCTGTATTATGTGGAAAATAAGCATGTACTTAACCGTATTACAGAACCGTGCCTGTAAATAAAGCAGCACTTTTAAAGCTGTATTATGTGGCAAATAAGCATGTACTTAACCGTATTACAGAACCGTGCCTGTAAATAAAGCAGCACTTTTATTTATTATTTATTTATTTATTTTCAGTTGGTTTACCAGGATAGTCCATTGGGCCAAGAAGAACCCATTTTCAGTGGAGTCCTGGGGAGAAAAGCTCCAAACAATCAAAGTTACAATCGGTTAATCATGATAATTATACAAGAGTAAGAGATTCAAACAAACAATTACAAAGTATTAGAGGAAACAATACAGCTAGTACAAACTAGAGCTGAAACTTTTACAAATAATACAAACTAGTAATGTAGCATACAGGTGGTACAAACAAAGAAGGAATGTTTCAAAATACTTAATGAGAAGTACGGTTACATATCAGCAATCCTACATGTAAAGGGTACAGTGTGGTGTATTCTAGTTGATACAGTAACACTAAGAGTGTATGAGATAGGAGGAATTCTAAGGAAATATTGCATGTGTAAATAGGGGAAGGAAAGGAAGATGGAAATTACCAGTGTTAGTTATGTGGGGTGAAAGCAAGAGCATTCCCACTGGGATACTAGATATGAATGAAGGGATTTTTTGAAAGAAAAATGGTTGGAGGTGATACGAATTGATGGAGGTAGGGAGTTCCAGAGGCGTGCTAAACCATGTGATAGAAGATTTTTGCCTGGGGGACAAGTTGGTTTGTAGACTTCTAATAGATTTTGGTTGTTAGACCTTAATACTCTATTGGGTAGATGCATTTTAAAGGTAGAAGACAGGGAGGGACAGAGGGAGGGGTTGAAAATTAGCTTGTGTGCAAGAGGTAGTTGAGTATAGGTGAGATGCTTGGGTAGTTCTAGCCAATGTAGTTGTTGGAGAGAGGAACAGTGGTGGGTGGAGGACTTGTGGCTGGTAGCGAACTTGGCAATTTTGTTATAGCAAGAGGAGAGTTGTGTTTTCAGAGAGGACTGTATGTTAGTTAGAAGTGGTGCTCCATAGAAGTGAGGGGATAAGAAAGGAAGTAGAAAGAGTGATTTTAGTAGCAGGTGTAAGGTAGTGCTTTTGCCGATAGAGCATACCAAGTTTTTGATGGGTTTTTTTGATATTTAGTTGTATATGGGAGTTGAATTTGAGCTGGTTATCAATTTGGACACCAAGTAATTTGGTCTCTGAGACCAGTTCCAGAGGTATGTTGTTTTGACTAGTAATAGAGATTGTGTTACTATCGAAATAGGTGACTTTAGAGGGGGTGAACACCATTAATTTGGTTTTAGAGGCATTTAGTGCTAGGTGGTTTCTTTTCATCCATTGCTCTGTGGTTAAAAAAGCGTCTTGAGTGAGCTTGAGGAGTGTAGGGATAGATGAGGCTGAGCAGATAATAGTTGAGTCATCTGTATATTGGATAATGTTTGAAAATGGGATAGAGTTACGGAAATTATTTATGAATATGTTAAAGAGGAGGGGACCTAGTATGGAGCCTTGGGGAACTCCGGTTGGGGTATTTAGAAATGTGGAGGTTGCCTTTTTCCATTTTACTGCTTGATATCTATTTGATAGGTAGCTGGAGAACCAGTTCAAGGATGAAGGAGATAGGTTAAGTTTTGAGAGTTTAGTTAAAAGCAGGCTGTGTGATACAGTGTCAAAGGCCTTAGCGAGGTCAAGTAGTAGGGTTGAGACAATAAGTCCAGAGTCCCGGGCTTTGTTTACAGTTTCAAGGAAGGAGAGGAGGGCTGTCATAGTGCTGTGACTAGGTCTGAAACCATGTTGTGTGGGGGTTAGTAAGTGATTATCTAAAAGATGTGGTAGGAGTTGAATTTGGATACACTTTTCTAGGAGTTTAGAGATTGGAGACAGGATAGCGATGGGCGAAATTAGTCACACTGTTATTGTTGCCACCTTTATGTAAAGGTATGATAAAGGCCTTTTTCCAGATTTGTGGAACTGTACTTTCCTGGATAGAGCGGTTGATTAGAATGCTAATGGGGTAGGCAGTTGCATCAGCAGCTATGCTAAGAAAGTAAGATGGGATGTTATCAGGAGCATTAGTGCAAGGCTTTAGTTTCTGAAGGAGTTTTTTTATAGTGGAAGTGGGTATGGGTTTTAATGAGAATAGTGGGGAGCGAGGAGAGGGGGTGTTGGGGAGAGAGAAGATGGGGATGAAGTGAGAGTAGGAGGAGAGGTGGAGGGTGGAAAGTTAGTGGATGAGAGTGAGGGAGTGGTAGCAGCGCAGGGTGGAGTGTTGGTATGTGAGGATGGGGGTAGATTGGAGAATGTGGTGTTGTTAGAGAATGAAGAGGTTAATTTGGAAATAGATTCAATAAAGAATTAGTTAAATTGGGTAGCTAAGTCAGCATCAGGGGCGTTAGGGTCTGGGGTGGGGGTACCTGGTTTGCTGGGGTTAAGTAGAGTAGAGATACCTTTCCAGAATTTTTGAGGATTTGTTTTGTTACTGTTTTGGAGGATGGAGAAGTAGTTTTGTCGATCAGAGATGATGAGCTTTTTTACTTTATTTCTAAGTGTTTTGTATTCATTGTGTAAGATAGGGGTCTTATTTTTCAGGTAGTGTGCCCAGACTTTATCTCTGTGATGCATGGTTGCTAGTGTGTGTTTGGTAAGCCAAGGGGCAGTATTGATTTTTATTCTCTTTGTCCTTAAGGGAGCATGGAAGTCTAGTATTTTTAAGAATGTTGAGTTGAAGTGGGCAACTGCGTTATCTAGAGGTAATGTTTTTAGGCAATTCCAATTTATTGCTTTGAGAGAGTTAGAAAAGGTTGTTGGGTTAAAGTTTTTCTGGCTATGGACAGTAATATAATTATGAGTGCAGTGTAGGAGTAAGGGGAGACGATGAGTGAAGGTGGGTATGTGGTCACTAAGAGGGTCGGGAAGAGTACCACTGTCAGAGAAATAATGGGGATGAGAGACTAAAATCCAATCCAGAATACTGCTGGTAGAGGGTTTTTTTGAGGGGCGTGTAATAGAGTTGATTAGCTGTGAGAAATTGTAGAGGTTAATGTTAAGTGGGTTTGTAGGAGACTGGATGGAGGCCCAGTTAATATTCATGTCACCTAAGATTATGGTTTCATTTCTAATGTTATTGGAGAGCCAGGAAAGGATGTCTTCGAGTGTGGAAATATTATCCCCTGGGGGGATGTAAAGGGAAGCTATACATATGTGTTTGTGTTTGTTAACTTGAAGTAGTGTTAAGAGAAGTTCAGCATTATTAAATTGAGGAGTAGGTTTGTTAAAGGGGGTAACTGACAGGGAGGATGAGTAGAGGAGAGCTACTCCTCCCCCTTTTTGTGGGACCTGTCTTTCCTAATGATAGAATAGTTTGGTGGAGTTATTTCAGAGTCTTTTATATGGGGTTTTAACCATGTTTCTGAGATGGATAAGATGTCAGGTTTATTATGTATGAGCCAGGCGTGGAGGTTTGGGATTTTGTTAACTATACTTTGGGAGTTTATAGAAGTTAGTAGTATGCTCTTGTCTGT
The DNA here is from genome assembly GCF_019279795.1 of Protopterus annectens. NCBI lineage: Eukaryota > Metazoa > Chordata > Ceratodontiformes > Protopteridae > Protopterus > Protopterus annectens. The sequence goes on from NC_056740.1 coordinate 423,459,737, forward strand.
AATGGTTGAGGTGGGGGGGCCTGGGTTAGGATGGATATCACCTGATATTAGACTGGTAATCAGGTGTAGGATTGGGTTAGAGAGGTAATTGGACAGTTTAGAGCAAAGAGTAGGTTTTGATGTGATTATGAAGGATTTGCCAGTTACTATGGGGGTAGATTGTTTGTGAGTGGTGACTAGTTTATATGGATAAAGGAGAAGGTTTTTTATAGGAAATAGATGGGGAGATATAGGGGTGTTAGAGTGTGAGAGATAGGAGGTAAGGTGGTTAGTTACATGGAAGGATTGTGAGTGGTAGGAATTACTGGGCTGGGTGAGGTAATGAAAGTATGTTAAGTTAAGAAGTAGAAGTAGTAAAAAGGAGATGAATGAGGGTTTTGAGAGCATTTTGAGTTATGGGTAATTGGAGGTGCTAAGTGATGTTGAAGAAAGTGTAGAAAAGAGAGAGGTTTATATGTAGGGGATCTGGTAAGTAAGTAATTAAGTAGTGTTGAGGAATAAATAATAGTGTAAGGCTTTGCTGGGGATTTAGTATTGGAGTGGGTGTTGGGATAGTAATGTAGTCTAATTGGCTAGGAGATGAATAGTAGGAGAGGTGAATGAGGTTAATTAGGGTGGAGTAGGGGGTGGGTGTGTCTGCAATTCTGGAGACTGATTGGACTGGAAATGTTAGTGGGTGTGGTTATGGGGTAATAAAGGTGGAGGTGCTGGGGGCGGGTGAGATTTGGGGGCAGGGTAGGGGAGCGGAGGATGAGGGCTTAACGGAGCGGGTAGAAACCAGAAGCAAGGAGGGCAGCAGAGGATCGAGAACCTATCAGTGGAGTGTAGAATATCAGAAGGGTAAGTAGAGGGGACCTGGAAATAGTAGGTTACAGTGGGCTGTAATGGTTTTAAGGGAGAGAGAGAAAAAAGAAAAGTTAGAGAAATAAGAAAATATAAGAAGTGAAGAGAAGCCACTATAGGAGGGGAGAAGATGCCATCTAGTGGACAGATGCTGAAGTGCACCTTGGCCCACCAGGGCAATCTCTGTACTGGGTTGGACTGAAGGGAGAGGCGAGCAAGAGTAAATCAGGGGGCTAGATGAGGGAGTATAGCTGAGATATAGAGATAAGAGGGGTTTAGGCTGCTGGCTTAACTGGCAGGGAGCATTCAGTACACCTATCAGGGCTTAAAAACTATAGTAGTTCAAGGCTTAACAGCATAGACGTACTTCCTTGGATTCTTCTGGGATAAGCTTGCTTTAATTCCGAGAGGGATTGAGGCAGCAGAGTTTGTGATGGTTGCTATAAGCAAATGGCTAAGCTTGACTTGTATTTAGTGTAGGTCTAGGTGTCCACCAGGTGTAATCACAAGGGATAGTTCAGGATTAAAAGCTGGAGAACAGGAGAGAAAGGTAATAGAAATGGTAGTTTAGTAGAAAAAAATATAATATCCCTGGTAACAGTAAGCAAAAAATCAATAATGTCAAAATTAGCTATTATTTGAAATTAAAACACTATGGGTAATATTTTGTTGCAATTAACAATAAATGTAGAGAGTATACAGGATCAAACATAGGCTCTTTATCACATCTGAGAATAGAGTAGAAAAATAAAGGTATTGCACTCAATATAATACTGCAATGAAGGCAGATTGTTCGACAATTAGACAGAATGGGGCACTTATTTGTGAACCACGTGTATAACTTGGCGTTAGCAATGTACATTTAAACAGATTCAAGGCTAACAGCAACACTCCGTCTTTCAAAAAACAAAAAGGCACTGCTAAAGGGCAGGGCAATGACACAGAATTTAAGCAGATAAAGCTTCAAAACACGTTGTACATTTAAAGCACATTCAAAAGCCTCTCAAACATTCCATTACGACTAGGCTCTACTTATTAGGCAGGACAATGGCAATGTCGCATTAGTTAAATAAAGCTTCTGTAACATTATACATATAAGACAAATGCAAAGGTTGCTAGAGACATAAATGTTTAAAACTAGGCACACTAAGTAATTGTGGCAATGTCGCAGTATTTAAACAGTGAAGAGGTGTTGAAACACTCCATTTAACAAGCAGGCACTGTTGAATAGTCAGAGCAGTGTCGCATTACAACAGCGTTTGGCTAAGCATGTAGAGAGGGAAGAGTTTTACTTAGGATATACGCTTATTGAAGTTAGCGTTTAACAGAGAACATTTTATCAGTATGCGCCATGGCGTTTCAAATACGTAACCGATTCACTCCTTCTAACAGAACTAGTTAGCAATAAAATACAAAAACCGAACACACCTATTAAATTCAATGGCGTTTCAAATACGTAACCGATTCACTCCTAACAGAAACTAGTTAGCAATAAAATACAAAACCCGAACACACCTATTATTAAATTCAATACATTAATGTAGGGACATTCCTGAGAACTCTCTTATAAACTAATACAGATTCAGATTGCAGATAGGTAGTGTATCAATGACCGGCACGTATATAATGCAACAGACAGGTTTTAAAGTAAAGGCAAACAGCACTTTAGAAAATTAACAATGAAAGCGACCGTTCAAAATACAATCAGAATACTACTTACTGAAGGTGTAGATGCTCCGCCAAGGATGCACAGCAGCCCCGAACGGGTGAAGTTAAAGATGGCGCCCAGAGGTTGGGAGGGGTTTTATAAACTCCAGGAGGATAAATTTGGAAGAGGGGGAGGAGCAGGGATAGGTGCTAACAGGTAAAGACCCAAAGGGCTGTACTTTCACAGCAAGGAGGAGAGTTGAGCTAATAGATGGAAATAAAGTAGATAGTGAGGGAGAGAGAGAGCGAGAGAGAAAGAGAAAAGGGAAAAGCAGCGTAATATAGTAGCAGGATAATCAGATATCCAGGGTAGGATTATAGGATAGATATGAGTAGAAGAGTGGGAGGGAGAGAAAGGAGAGATGGAGCAAAGTGAGAGAAACCAGAAGCAAGGAGGGCAGCAGAGGATCGAGAACCAATCAGTGGAGTGTTACTGTATTATGTGGAAAATAAGCATGTACTTAACTGTATTACAGAACCATGCCTGTAAATAAAGCAGCACTTTTAAAGCTGTATTATGCGGAAAATAAGCATGTACTTGACCGTATTACAGAACCATGCCTGTAAATAAAGCAGCACTTTTAAAGCTGTATTATGTGGAAAATAAGCATGTACTTAACCGTATTACAGAACCATGCCTGTAAATAAAGCAGCACTTTTAAAGCTGTATTATGTGGAAAATAAGCATGTACTTAACCATATTACAGAACCATGCCTGTAAATAAAGCAGCACTTTTAAAGCTGTATTATGTGGAAAATAAGCATGTACTTAACCATATTACAGAACCATGCCTGTAAATAAAACAGCACTTTTAAAGCTGTATTATGTGGAAAATAAGCATGTACTTAACCATATTACAGAACCATGCCTGTAAATAAAGCAGCACTTTTAAAGCTGTATTATGTGGAAAATAAGCATGTACTTAACCGTATTACAGAACCATGCCTGTAAATAAAGCAGCACTTTTAAAGCTGTATTATGTGGAAAATAAGCATGTACTTAACCATATTACAGAACCATGCCTGTAAATAAAGCAGCACTTTTAAAGCTGTATTATGTGGAAAATAAGCATGTACTTAACCATATTACAGAACCATGCCTGTAAATAAAGCAGCACTTTTAAAGCTGTATTATGTGGAAAATAAGCATGTACTTAACCATATTACAGAACCATGCCTGTAAATAAAGCAGCACTTTTAAAGCTGTATTATGTGGAAAATAAGCATGTACTTAACCATATTACAGAACCATGCCTGTAAATAAAGCAGCACTTTTAAAGCTGTATTATGTGGAAAATAAGCATGTACTTAACCGTATTACAGAACCATGCCTGTAAATAAAGCAGCACTTTTAAAGCTGTATTATGTGGAAAATAAGCATGTACTTAACATTACAGAACCATGCCTGTAAATAAAGCAGCACTTTTAAAGCTGTATTATGTGGAAAATAAGCATGTACTTAACCATATTACAGAACCATGCCTGTAAATAAAGCAGCACTTTTAAAGCTGTATTATGTGGAAAATAAGCATGTACTTAACCATATTACAGAACCATGCCTGTAAATAAAGCAGCACTTTTAAAGCTGTATTATGTGGAAAATAAGCATGTACTTAACCATATTACAGAACCATGCCTGTAAATAAAGCAGCACTTTTAAAGCTGTATTATGTGGAAAATAAGCATGTACTTAACCATATTACAGAACCATGCCTGTAAATAAAGCAGCACTTTTAAAGCTGTATTATGTGGAAAATAAGCATGTACTTAACCATATTACAGAACCATGCCTGTAAATAAAGCAGCACTTTTAAAGCTGTATTATGTGGAAAATAAGCATGTACTTAACCATATTACAGAACCATGCCTGTAAATAAAGCAGCACTTTTAAAGCTGTATTATGTGGAAAATAAGCATGTACTTAACCATATTACAGAACCATGCCTGTAAATAAAGCAGCACTTTTAAAGCTGTATTATGTGGAAAATAAGCATGTACTTAACCATATTACAGAACCATGCCTGTAAATAAAGCAGCACTTTTAAAGCTGTATTATGTGGAAAATAAGCATGTACTTAACCATATTACAGAACCATGCCTGTAAATAAAGCAGCACTTTTAAAGCTGTATTATGTGGAAAATAAGCATGTACTTAACCATATTACAGAACCATGCCTGTAAATAAAGCAGCACTTTTAAAGCTGTATTATGTGGAAAATAAGCATGTACTTAACCATATTACAGAACCATGCCTGTAAATAAAGCAGCACTTTTAAAGCTGTATTATGTGGAAAATAAGCATGTACTTAACCGTATTACAGAACCATGCCTGTAAATAAAGCAGCACTTTTAAAGCTGTATTATGTGGAAAATAAGCATGTACTTAACCATATTACAGAACCATGCCTGTAAATAAAGCAGCACTTTTAAAGCTGTATTATGTGGAAAATAAGAATGTTCTTAACAGTATTACAGAACCATGGCTGTAAATAAAGCAGCACTTTTAAAGCTGTATTATGTGGCAGAAAAGCATGTACTTAACCGTATTACAAAACCATGCCTGTAAATAAAGCAGCACGTTTAAAGCTGTATTATGTGGAAAATAAGCATGTACTTAACCATATTACAGAACCATGCCTGTAAATAAAGCAGCACTTTTAAAGCTGTATTATGTGGAAAATAAGCATGTACTTAACCGTATTACAGAACCATGCCTGTAAATAAAGCAGCACTTTTAAAGCTGTATTATGTGGAAAATAAGCATGTACTTAACCATATTACAGAACCATGCCTGTAAATAAAGCAGCACTTTTAAAGCTGTATTATGTGGAAAATAAGCATGTACTTAACCATATTACAGAACCATGCCTGTAAATAAAGCAGCACTTTTAAAGCTGTATTATGTGGAAAATAAGCATGTACTTAACCATATTACAGAACCATGCCTGTAAATAAAGCAGCACTTTTAAAGCTGTATTATGTGGAAAATAAGCATGTACTTAACCGTATTACAGAACCATGCCTGTAAATAAAGCAGCACTTTTAAAGCTGTATTATGTGGAAAATAAGCATGTACTTAACCATATTACAGAACCATGCCTGTAAATAAAGCAGCACTTTTAAAGCTGTATTATGTGGAAAATAAGCATGTACTTAACCATATTACAGAACCATGCCTGTAAATAAAGCAGCACTTTTAAAGCTGTATTATGTGGAAAATAAGCATTTAGTTAACCGTATTACAGAACCATGCCTGTAAATAAAGCAGCACTTTTAAAGCTGTATTATGTGGAAAATAAGCATGTACTTAACCATATTACAGAACCATGCCTGTAAATAAAGCAGCACTTTTAAAGCTGTATTATGTGGAAAATAAGCATGTATTTAACAGTATTATAAAACCATGCTTGTAAATAAAGCAGCACTTTTAAAGCTGTATTATGTGGAAAATAAGCATGTACTTAACCGTATTACAGAACCATGCCTGTAAATAAAGCAGCACTTTTAAAGCTGTATTATGTGGAAAATAAGCATGTACTTAACCATATTACAGAACCATGCCTGTAAATAAAGCAGCACTTTTAAAGCTGTATTATGTGGAAAATAAGCATGTACTTAACCATATTACAGAACCATGCCTGTAAATAAAGCAGCACTTTTAAAGCTGTATTATGTGGAAAATAAGCATGTACTTAACCATATTACAGAACCATGCCTGTAAATAAAGCAGCACTTTTAAAGCTGTATTATGTGGAAAATAAGCATGTACTTAACCATATTACAGAACCATGCCTGTAAATAAAGCAGCACTTTTAAAGCTGTATTATGTGGAAAATAAGCATGTACTTAACCATATTACAGAACCATGCCTGTAAATAAAGCAGCACTTTTAAAGCTGTATTATGTGGAAAATAAGCATGTACTTAACCATATTACAGAACCATGCCTGTAAATAAAGCAGCACTTTTAAAGCTGTATTATGTGGAAAATAAGCATGTACTTAACCATATTACAGAACCATGCCTGTAAATAAAGCAGCACTTTTAAAGCTGTATTATGTGGAAAATAAGCATGTACTTAACTGTATTACAGAACCATGCCTGTAAATAAAGCAGCACTTTTAAAGCTGTATTATGTGGAAAATAAGCATGTACTTAACCATATTACAGAACCATGCCTGTAAATAAAGCAGCACTTTTAAAGCTGTATTATGTGGAAAATAAGCATGTACTTAACCATATTACAGAACCATGCCTGTAAATAAAGCAGCACTTTTAAAGCTGTATTATGTGGAAAATAAGCATGTACTTAACCATATTACAGAACCATGCCTGTAAATAAAGCAGCACTTTTAAAGCTGTATTATGTGGAAAATAAGCATGTACTTAACCATATTACAGAACCATGCCTGTAAATAAAGCAGCACTTTTAAAGCTGTATTATGTGGAAAATAAGCATGTACTTAACCATATTACAGAACCATGCCTGTAAATAAAGCAGCACTTTTAAAGCTGTATTATGTGGAAAATAAGCATGTACTTAACCATATTACAGAACCATGCCTGTAAATAAAGCAGCACTTTTAAAGCTGTATTATGTGGAAAATAAGCATGTACTTAACCGTATTACAGAACCATGCCTGTAAATAAAGCAGCACTTTTAAAGCTGTATTATGTGGAAAATAAGCATGTACTTAACCATATTACAGAACCATGCCTGTAAATAAAGCAGCACTTTTAAAGCTGTATTATGTGGAAAATAAGCATGTACTTAACCATATTACAGAACCATGCCTGTAAATAAAGCAGCACTTTTAAAGCTGTATTATGTGGAAAATAAGCATGTACTTAACCATATTACAGAACCATGCCTGTAAATAAAGCAGCACTTTTAAAGCTGTATTATGTGGAAAATAAGCATGTACTTAACCATATTACAGAACCATGCCTGTAAATAAAGCAGCACTTTTAAAGCTGTATTATGTGGAAAATAAGCATGTACTTAACCATATTACAGAACCATGCCTGTAAATAAAGCAGCACTTTTAAAGCTGTATTATGTGGAAAATAAGCATGTACTTAACCATATTACAGAACCATGCCTGTAAATAAAGCAGCACTTTTAAAGCTGTATTATGTGGAAAATAAGCATGTACTTAACCATATTACAGAACCATGCCTGTAAATAAAGCAGCACTTTTAAAGCTGTATTATGTGGAAAATAAGCATGTACTTAACCATATTACAGAACCATGCCTGTAAATAAAGCAGCACTTTTAAAGCTGTAT
>NC_056740.1:423472573-423475073 GCF_019279795.1 Protopterus annectens
ACATTGGTTAATCATTTCATGATGTCACTTCTATTAATGCTGTCAGCTATATATACTGACATTTGAATGGATAGTGTCATATTTCTGATGAAGTCCAGCATATTAAACTGGATGAAAGCGCTAAATATTTGCGCGCCGACTGCTTTTTTTCTTATTCTATTTCCTTAAATGTGCTGTATTTTTACAGAAGAGAAGTTGTGTGTATATTTACTCTACTCTTCATGATTTCACAAAGTTTTATATACATATATATATATATATATATATTTATGTATATATATATATATATATATATATATATATATATATTTATGTATACACATATATATATATTTATGTATATTATATATATGTGTATATATTTATGTATATATTTATGCATATATATATATATATATATATATATATATATATATATATATATATATGTAGACTGGATTCGGGCCTGCTGGATTTAGCTTTGTTTGTGTAACTTGAGCACTAATCCAGGCATTCTCTAAAGTATTCAATTGTATTTATTACTGCTTGGTAGTAACTTGATTAAAGTTTAGCTGTCATTCTAAGTCTTTTGGATTAAGCACTTGGGCTTCAGACCAGTTGTTTTACATTAGGAAGGTTTGTGGCATGCACTGTGGTGGCAGGACAGGTAGCTTTCATCCTTCTAAGTTGGGAACTGCTGATTGAGAGCCCAGTGTCTGTTATTCTTAAAGTGTATTAGTTCTGGTTAAAGCACTTGGGCTTCAGGCCAGTTATTTTACATTAAGAAGGTTTGTGGTCTGCACTCTTGTGGGAGAAGAGGCTGGACTCTGCCCTTCTGAGCTGGGAATTTCTGGTTAAAGGTTTATAGTGCCTGAATATTTGAACTGTATCTTACTGAAATTGGTACACCTTGTTTGCTGTAGCATAGACTAGATCCAGGCCTGCTGAATATAGCTTTGTTTATATGCTTGTTGTTTGTTTGCTTGTTATTTCCTGGAACGCTAATTCCACCTAATGGCGGCTTCTCAGTGCTTCTGTGGATCACTAGTGATATCTGCATTGCTTACTGTACTTATTTCCTTGTTTCACTTGAAAGAAAGTTACTGTTTGTCGTTTTTGCATTTAAGTTACCTGTAACACATTGCACTTAAGTTACCTGGCACTTGCTCACTAAAGCAATTATATAAGTCAGCACTAAAAATTAAAAGCACTACACCCTCACTCCCCACTGGCCCTGGTTTTCAATTATTAAGGAATTCCCAATATTATTCTAGCATGTCCAAAGGTCAGTTGTCAATCTCCTCCGGTCCAGCTGGTGAATCTGGGAATCTTGAGGCAATGTTACAACTGCCTCATGTACACAGACAACCCTCTCCTCCTCCCAACAAATTCCAACACATGTGAGAGATGCAATCATATAGCCAAACTGGAGGCCAAGCTCTCTCAACTCAGTACTGGCATAACCAGTCAGGAGGAGAAGGAAACCACACTCACTACAATTCCAGTCTCACATAGACCTACCACGACAGCAAACCAAACACATAATCACACAAAAACATACTCGGAGGCTCTAAATAAAGATCTGCTGAAGCAGCAGAGACCTCCAAAGCAGACACCCAAGCAGCCGCTACCCCAAAACAAAACACGTGCAACACATATCTCACAAAGCCAGTGTGCCAAACAGTCACAGCCCTTAAGACTAAACAACACACCTGATACACTTGTAATAGGTGACTCTATCGTCAGGCACACTGACATCCCGCTCACCAGGCTGAACAAGGAGAGGGTCACGGTGAGCAGCCTGTCGGGCGCTAGCATCCGCCACATAACACAAGCACTCAGGTCACTCCAAGGCAAGTACAAATATGACTCAGTCATTGTCCATGCTAGTGTGAATGACCTGAGACGTACCTCCCTGGACTACATGAAAAGAGACATAAAGGAACTCTCTGAGCATGTAGCCCAGGCCGGTATGACCCTGACCTTGAGTAGCATCTTACCCTCACCAAGAATGATGCCACAATATGAAGACAAGATGATCAATTTCAACAATTGGCTTAAGTACTGGTGTCATTCAAAGGGGATCAATGCCTGTCAGCTTGGGATGATATGCTTTCGACAAGCCACGATGCTTTAGGGGCGGCTTGCACCTGTCACCCTGGGCTTTGGATATTGGCAAAGGCTCTTGCTACCCCATAGTGCCTTTTTAGGCAAGGCTCAAAAGACAAACCCACCTCCATAGGTAACACAAGGGATAAGAAACTAAGAGTAATGCTACTCAACGCCAGAAGTCTAAACCTCAAGATGCATGCACTCGAAACTCTCCTTAGCATGGAGAACATCGATATCTGTGCAGTAACAGAAACCTGGTTCAGGGCTCCCGAGAGCACCCCAGCACTACCAGGTTATACCTCATACCATGCTTTTTGGCCCCAAAACTTGGACCGAACCACAAAAGGAGGGTGAGTATCGATATTCATCAAAGATACCCACACCTCCAGGTTGGTGGCAAAGCACGAAG
>NC_056740.1:423482573-423497573 GCF_019279795.1 Protopterus annectens
ATGCACAGACAGAAAAACAATTTCCTCTAGGGTGATATGCTGCTTGCATTCCAGATTTTGAGCAGCTTATCAATGGTAGTGAAGCTTTTGTTCACTTCGTTCAAGGTCACAGACTTGTAAAGTCCTGTTAAGCAGCAAATTGTTAAGTTTTTGTACATAGGTTTCCTGCTCCATATAAGTACAACTGCCCTTTATCTGCTTTCATGATACGCAGATCGTGATCCTGGCTTAAGTCCCGCATGGCGTCCAGTTCCGCTGGTGAGCTCTTGTACCATTTTGTAGGAGGGGGCTCTGGGTTAGCCCTCTGAGATCTTGCTCACACACTTTTTGGAAGGCTGAAAATGAGTTGTTGAGGGCTGGGGTGAATACACTCTTTTTTTCTGGGGGTGCGAGTATATCAGGGTCATCTGAGGATTCTGAGTCTTTGTCCTCAGTGTTACTCAGAAGCACTTTCAGATTCAGTTTTCTGAGATAAAGCCTGAGATCCAGCAGAATGTCGGTGATCTGTGCTCTGTGAGGGTAAAAAGGAGAAGCCCTTGTTTAATAAACGCACGTGGGCCTCTGAGAGATTTCTGTCAGTGAAAAGGTGCTGGTGAGTTGCTACTCCCACTCCCCTAGTACCTCTTCGTGGAGCTCTTATTTGTGTATATATATCTATATATATATATATATATATATATATGTATATATATATATATATATATATATATATATATGCATATATTAATATACACATATATATATTATCTATATATATACATATATATATATATATATATATATATATATATATATATATATATATATATTTATGTATATTTATATATATATATATATATATGTATATATCCACATATATTTATGTATATATATATATATATATATATTTATGCATATATATATAGAGCATTATTATATATATATATATATATATATATATATATATATAGATATTTATGCATATATATATATATATATATATATATATATATATATATTTTATATTTATGTATATATATATATATATATATATATATATATGTATATATTTATATATATATATATATATATATATATATATATATGCATATATTTATGTATATATTTATGTATATATTTATGCATGCATATATATATACACACACATATTACACACACACACACATAAGATTATTTCCATGCACAACACATACACATACACACACACATCTCCATATCCATGCACACACACACACACGCACACACACACACACACACATGCATATCCACACACACACACACACACACACGCACATATCCATGCACACATCTACGGCTAATTTACACACACATACGCACACATCTACACATCTATGCAAGACATACACACACACACACACACACACACCAGCATCCACACTGATGCACACACACACACACACACACACACACACATCCAACACGGACATTATTGTTGGATAATATTACTACACATACTATTAATAACACACCACGCACGATCCACGCACGCACACACACACACACATTAACACACACCACGACACACACACACACGTGCATCTGACCATCAAACCAACAGCCAGCACATTCACGCACGACACCACACACACACCAATCATTCAACGACATCCATGCATGACATCATCAACAATGCAGCACACAATACCACAACACACGTACACAACACATCCAATGCAAACCATTCCACGATCAATATCAATAACAACAACAATACTACTAATAACGATCAATGCCAATACACACAACACATATATATATATATATATGTATTTTATATATATTATGTTTATATATATATATATATATATATATATATATATATATGTCGATATTATTATTTATCTATATACATATCTATATATATATATATATATATACATATCTATGTATATTTATATATATATCTATATATCTATATATATATATACATATAGAGTATATATATATATATATATATATATATAAAATATATATGTATCTATATATATTTATGTATATATATATTTATGTATGTATATATATATATATATATATATATATATATATATATATATATATATATATATATATTTATGCATGTACATATATATATATATATATATATATATATATATATATATATATATATATATATATTTACATATATATATTTATGCATGTACACACATATATATATATTTATACATGTACATATATATATATATATATATATATCTATATACATATATATACACAAACAAAAACTTCAGCAGCAAATAAAATTCAAAAACCATAAAGATAAATGAAACTGATATTGAGTGCACTTAAGAACTTTCAAAATGAGTCCAGAATAATAGAAAGAAATATAAATTGAAAAGACAAGAGCAATAAAATTAGTAACAGCCAATAGCAATTGCTCAACCCTGTTACAACATGTCAGTGTAGCATTCATCTAGAATAGTATTAAGATTCATGAATACACATGCAAGGTAGCCAGGAAATGTAAGACAGAAGGAGAGGTCAGTACTCCACTTCATAATATTTCAACCACATTACTTAAACCTGGGTGTAATCTGCTCCCGTAGGAGCTGCATTTGAGTTCCCTCACTTCAAGTAAAGTAGCATAGTCTCCGTACAAGTCCACTTGTTCTAAGACAATGAAAAGAAATTTGTCAAAGTAGCACAAGGAACAGAATGTCTAGCTAAAGCATTTCTGGGAGTTCTGTCCCTCTAATTGCACCATAGTGTTCTTAATGCATCTGAAAGTTTCGCTGGTTTACCAATGTAGAATGAATTGTAGAACTGCAGATCACAACAGACTAAGTTAGTGGATTTCTGGTAGTCAAAATGATGTGAGAAAGAAACTTTATAGTTATTGTGGCAAAAACATGGTGGAAGCCTCTTGCTCGCTAAAAATATATTATTACAGTAGACACACTTAACTCACAGTCAAACAACATGCTCAAGGTCTGAATTGTTTTTACTGCATTCGAGCAAAAGCAGCAGAGCTCACGGTTTAAAAAGAATTTATAATAGTTCGGGTCCTTTTCTAGAAAATAGAGGTGTACACTCCAAAACCCTTGGAGAGATCATATATCGCTTTGCTTATCTTTGTATGTTTTGAATTTTATTTTGTTGCCAGTTTTTGTTTGTACATTTAATAGTTTCTTCAAGCAGTGGCAGTTTGTCAGTTTTTGTGCACATATATATATATATATAAAAGCAATGGTGGTGTAGCGGCATTTCTTGTTGCCTCAGCTGGCAACAGGTTCTCCCATTCGATTATTGGCTGAGCGCCTGTGTGGGAGTTCGCATGTTCTCCCACGGCCCAGTGGCATTCGAAGACGCAGAACGGGCGGTATTTGTTGAAGGTTGGGCACGTGATGGCACCTCGGCACCCTTAAAAATCTATCACAATCATTAGCAAACCAGAGTCTCTGTCGCCTCAACCGTGGGAAAAGGAAAGAAGAAGAAGAACAAATATATATATATATATATATATATATATATATATATATATATATATATATATATATATACATTTATATATATATATATATATATATATGTATATACATTTATATATATATATATATATATATATATATATATATTTATGGTAGACATATATATATAATATATATATATATATATATATATATATATATATATATATAAATACTTTTATATTTATGTATATATATATATATATATATATATATATATATTTATGGATACATTATATATATTTATATATATTAATATATATATATATATATATATATATATGTGCATGTATGTATGTGTGTGTGTGTACATATATATATACATATACATGGTAGAGACTGCTCACGTATCCACCGAGCCAGCAGTCATGGACCCATTAACCTGTACCGTGGTGCGAACAGACCCAGAGTTTGGGCTGGTTAAGGATAGACAGCCCCACTAGCTATCCACATACACTATGGCTATTAACCCAAGCCCCACCCTCATGTCCCACACTACCACAAATATTGGCAGAAGAAATGTCCTGTTCGACTTAGTGACTTTCGCGAAGGTGCACTTTTGTTGAAGTGCTCATTCACGTTAGTAGGACACTACTATCATATTGTGAAATAGTGTAATATATATATATATATATATATATATATATATATATATATATGTCTATTTATATATATATATATATATATATATATATATATATGTATGTCTATTTATTTATATATCTATATATATATATGTCTATTTGTATATATATATATATATATATATGCATATGTATTTATTTATATATATATATATATATATGTGTGTGTGTGTATATATATCTTATATAATATATATATATATATATATATATATATATATATATATATATATATATATATTTTTTTTTTATATCTATATGTATATATAGGTATATATATATATATATATAGTATATATATGTTGATTGAGGGCTCAGTGTCTCGTTATTCTGGGTGCGTATTAATTTGGTTTAGGTTAATTTGGCTTACAGGCTGAAGCATTTTATTGCGAGGGTTCAGGTCTGCACTCTTGTGGGAGTGTGAGAGGCTGTGGACTCTGCCTTCTGGAGTTAGAATTTCTGTTGTGCTTAGGAAAAGCATGTAATATCTGAACTGCTTCTACTGAAGTTGGTGCCTTTGTTTACTGTGTGGCATAGACTGATCTTCCGGGCCTGCTGGACTAGCTTTTGTTTGTGTAACTTGAGCACCAATCCAGGCATTCTCTGAAGTATTCAACTGTATTACTGCTTGGCAGTAACTTGAACAAAGTGTAGCCATCATTCTAAGTCTTGATTAAGCACTCTGGGCTTGCACTTGCTGTTTTACATTAGGAAGATTTCGCTTTCCATTGCCGCAGTCCTACTATTGCGGTCCGCATCCAGTCGCCACCAGAGTATAAGGCTGATAAGTCAGGTCAGGGCGCATTAGACTGATCGCCAGTACGTCAGGTGCCTACCATGACCGCCATCTCAGCCTGGGTTGTCCGGCGCAGAAGCAGTTTTAAGTAGTGCAGGTTACGTTTGAAATATTTCCAAACCGGAGTTTCAGACCCAATCAGAGGTTGGCTAACACTCGCTAGAAACATTTTGGTTTTTCTGCCTCAGCATTAACCGATGTCAGGAAAAAGTGAACAACTGTATTTTTTGTGGGAACAGATACCTCTATAGGATTAACATACATTGTGTATACCTGTTTAGGCCTGAGCACTCCACGCAGTTGGTTGCCGCCCAGTTAGGTTTAACAAACGCACTATTAAGAGGAGTGTTGTACACCGTGCCAGATTAGTGTTTGGGAAGCTGCCAGAATATAAACGCCGCCGGATGCTCCGACGCCCGCCTGCCTGCCAGTTTGGCGCGACAAAATGAAACTTAGGTTGATGTGAACCAGCAGTTCCGGACGACTTGCCCTTAGGAGGCTCAGTGAGCTGTAGAGGTTTTGCCAGGAGTTTTAAGTGGAGTCTGTAAGACACTTTTACTGTTACAGATGTACTCCTCCTCAGGAGGCAGGCCAGGTTGAAAGGGGCTTGTAATTCATTCTTCCCTTCCCAATGTAGTTAGAGCCTCCTTCTGTTGCTGCTAAAACTTCTTTAGTGAAAGGCCAAGTTCGGTTTCAGTAGGGGCTTCTCCTAGCCTTCGGGTTCTGGTACCCAAGAAACATATGCCAAAATGTGGCAGAAGATTGATTACTATGATTATGAGGTTCTATGGGCCCTCCCACAAGAGGCCTAGGGTGGAACCAGAGTTTTCTGACAGTTTTGAACAGGGTTCAGGGCTTGAGTCTTCTATGAAGATTTGCAGGAGTATCTCATTATTCTGATTCTGATGATGATGTCACTCTCGGCTTCTCCTCCTGAGGATTTTTTCATTTCAGAGACTCTGCATCTGTTGCTGAGGAAGTTAATTTTAAATGGAAGTTACCAGGATTACTCTGATCCCAGGAAGAGGCTTAGGAATTTTTTGCGGTTTTTTACACAGGCCCTTAGCTATACCTCCTGTGTTGACTGTAGAAGATGTTTTTGCAGAGGCTTCCTGAACCCTGACCTGCCCTGCTCCTGTTAAACCTGATAGGTTCATAGGTGTCTAAGTCATGTTATTTGTTTACAGGTCCTAGGGTGACCCAAGAAATTGTTTCTCAGGGCCTGCTACAAAGCCTGTTAAAAATCCTGTTCACCGACAAAGAGTGCAAGGGGCGTTATATAGGTAAGAAAGTATACTTCTTCCACTTAAGCCATGAGAGCATTGGAATTGTCAGTTTCACACTGCTGAAATATCAAAATTATTCCTTTTCACAATTAAAAATCTAAGGTGGATGCTTTTACGTGAAGGTATTGATTGTAAAGAATTGCTAGATTTTATGTGTCTGGAACAAGGGCAAGCATTCTTTGCAATGTGGTTTTGATGCTGTGCAGGCCTCCCTCAGGGTGGCTGCCACTAGTTCTGTTCTTCGCAGGCCATGAGGATCAAATTCTGGCTGGAGCACAAGACAAGGATTTTGGATGCTCCTTGAGCAAAGTCTGATGTGTTGTTTGGTTCACCTGGGAAGCAGTTTTAAAGAAAATGGAGTGAGAAAGCCAAGTTCGATGGAACCAGCCAAAGATTTTTGCAGCAATAGCCACCGGTTTAGTAGAGAAATCTGCCTGCTACAAGTGACATATCCTGCTTGGTGACCCTCCCAGCCGTCTAGGTAGGTCTAGACGTAGGCAGTGGCCCAAGGTGTCCTTTAGCCCAGAACAGGAGTTCACCACTAGACTTTGCAGGAGTATAGGTCAGTCCTTTCGTAAACAGACCAATGACCAGCCTTTCAGCTGCCAACTGGTGATTCTCGTCTGGCAGCTCCTTTGAAGGACTTATCGTCTCTTTCAAAATAGTAATTGGATTTAATTTCAAGGACAGATGTTGGACATCATTCACCACGGTTACAGATTTTATTTTCCACACACGCCCCTTTCAGGCAAGCATGCCAGACGCCTCCCTCCACACACAGAAAAAGAGTTCGGCAAAGCAGGTTTCTCTGTTACTCCAGCCTAGGGGCCATTCAGCCAGTCCCTGTATCAGAAAGGGCCTAGGATTTTATTTTTCGCATTGTTCCTAGTACCACAGACGTGGGTACACGGAGACCAATTTGATTTATCTCTCCTCAACACTTATCTGACATTCCTGTTCACATGTTGACGTTATAACACGCTTTTACTCTGTTGGCAAAGATCTCAAGGAAGCTACTCATGGTGCCGCCTATCAGGCCAAGTTACAGAAGCATTCAGTGTTTCAAGCTGGAGATTCACATCAGTTCTTCTACTGCTCCTTTGGCTTATCTACTGCCCAGAGTATTCCCAAAGGTTCTGGCCCAGTAGATAGCTTACTTCAGGCCAAGACTTCAAATCTATCCTTATATTTAGACAACTGCCTGATTCTGGCTCAAGAAAGGAAGACCTTCTAAGGAGCATCTGAATATGTTATAGCAGTGTGCTAAGATGCCTAGGGTATTCAGAATTTAAATAAAAGTCCAGTCTAGTACCCTCTCAAGACATGCTTGGTGTGAGATCAGACACACAGCAGCCCAGATGGCCTTTTAACCCGGACAAGGAAACAGTCTATCACTTACTTCCCATCAACTATTCTATCAGTCCGGGCATGAGACTGCAGAGACAGTCCTTCAAGCATTAGGTTCATGGTATCCATATTCTGGTGCCTCCCAATGCCAAACTGTATGTGAGGAGTTGCAATGGTATCTCTTCAAAATGCATGGGACACAGCACTGTTAGGATTTAGGACACTGTCATTAAATAATACCTGCTTCAAAGAGACTTTTGTGGTGGCCCAGAATGTCACCTAAACAAGGGATCCTCAGACCCAGCCAGAGGCGCAGTCACCCACTGACAGATGCCTCGACATTGCTTTCTGGGAGCCATCTACATGGAAAGTGGATACAAGACAGTGGCCTGCCAGACTACAGCATCTACATATCAACATGATGTTAGCAGTCCAGTTCGCATTACTGGCTTTCTCAAGGAGTATTTTCCAGGACAGGTGTTGGATTCTACCAGACAACACAACTGTCATGGCAATTTCAACAAACAAGCTCATATCTTCATCTCCTGCAGGCAAGCAATGACGATGGGAGACTGCGCTCATTGCACCTCACTTCAGGCAAGGTTTCTACAGAGTTAACAGCACTCCTTTAAAGCAGATGTGTTACAGACAAATCATGGATCCCACAAGGGAAATCGATCTTCATGTATTTCAGAAATTGACAGTGTCAGGGAAATCTGCGACACAGATCTGTCTCGCTTCTCCACCAACCACCAGCCGCCACAGTTTGCATTAAAGCGGTTTCATCACTGGGTCAGCTTGGAAAGTGGATGCTCGTCTTTCAGTTGGACAAACCTTCCTGTGTATGCCTTTCCACCTCTGCCTCTTCCAAAGGTACCGTTAAAGGTCAGACAGGACAGGCCAAGGATGATTTTGGATAGTTCCAGATTGGCCTCCCGCAACACTGGCACCCCTCATCACGAGAGTCTTTGGTAAAGAAGCCCATGGCCTTAACTCTTGATTCCACATCTGTTATCCCAGCAGGACGGTCATCTGCTCAATGTCAAGCTTCACCTTTCTTATCTGACAGTTCGGCATATTCTGTGTTGAACCACAGCAGGTCTCAACTTCCTCAACAACAAGTTTTAAATGTGATTATGGAAGCTAGAAGTATCTTAGTACAAGTGGAAAGTAAAAATGCTAGTAAAATGAAGAGATTTATTTGAGAAAAGCGAATTTGAGATTGAGCCTAATTTGAGTATGGCTTCAACATCTACTGAGTTACTGACATAGTCTGTCCTTCTCTTCCATTAATAAGATTCATGTTGCATAAATCTCAGCTCACTATGATTGTGACCATTGTTTTCACATCCTTGTTCAAGCAGTTTCAGGAGGGGTGGGAAAATATAAGACCTCCCCACGTAGAGCTCCTACCTCCTGCTTTGGGTGATCTCAATTTTGGTGTTGTGGAAAACTTACTCAATAACCCTTCCTTGAGCCGACGCGGCTACTGCCGAATTGAAATATTTGTCGCGGAAGACTGCTTTTATGCTGGCTATATTATTTGCAAGAAGGGTGTCTGGAGTTTGCAGGCCCTATGGCGTCGAGCCCTTTTTGGATTTTCCATAAGGATAGGGTATCATTACGTACTCAATCCTTCCTTTATGCCTAGAAGGTGGTTTCTAGTGTGGCTTTTTAAAACCAAGTCTTTTTATTCATTTGCTCTGGCTTTTACAGTATGACCTCAAAAATAAGGGAAAAGATTTTTGCATACTTTAGATGTACACAGGCACTGCGTTATTACTTAAGCAGGACTAAGGATTTAGGCAGTCTCAGCAGGTTGTTTGTTTCTTTGTTTTGGTTCGCAGAGGGCAAGCTCTGTGTCAAACAAACTACTTAGGTGGATTGGCTTTTGCATTGCATTTGTTATTCCCATCATGGCAAGGGAGGTTCCAGCTGTGATTAGGCCTCATTCCACTCTGGGGCTACCACTCAACAGCATTTTCACGGGGTAAGTAACTAAGGATTATTTTGAAGCCAGCTACTGGAGTTCAGCATACTTCTGCCATCATCACCTCATCTACCTAAGTCTAGCCGGTTTTGTCATTGAGCGTTTTGCAGGCGCATGCTGTCAGCCCGCTTTGCGACGCCAGCCCCATCACCAGCAATGGAAAACGGCGAACATAGTACAGTTTTGCCCACCATATATAAATGTAGGTGGTGCAGGTAGTAGATGTTCGAGATCCATTGCTGCAGCACCCGTGGCTGTGTAGGTGTGTACAGTTTTACCCGCTTTACATTTAATAATATTACTGTCCTCTCTGACATCTGAAAGACTGAGATATGACGCCGCCGCGACAGTACCGGACGCATTGACGCTGCCGCTCCACGCCTGACCGACGCCGCCGCCTTATACTCTGGGTATTCACGATCGGCTGCGACTATACCCACACAGGCAAGGACTGCAGCAATGAATCCTCAACATCCATATTTATGGTAGGTACAAACTGTACTGTTTGTGGCATGCACTGTGGTGGCAGGACAGGTAGCTTTCATCCTTCTGTTGGGAATTGCTGATTGGAAGCCCAGTGTCTGTTAATATTTAAAGGTATTAGTTCTGGTTTAAGCACCTTGGGGCTTCGAAAATGCGTTATTTTACATTAGAAAGCCTGCGGTCTGCACAATTCTGGTGGGGAGAAGAGGCTGGACACTGCCCCTTCTGAGCTGGAATTTCTGGTTAGCCGTTTATAGTGCCTGAATATTTGAACTTTGTATCTACTGAAATTGGTACAACCTTGCTTCATGCTAAAGTAGTTAGACTGTGATCCAGGCCCGCGTCGAATCTAGCTTTTGTTTATATGGCGGCTTGTCTGTTGGGTTTGCCTATTTGTTATTTCACCAACGCTAATTCCACCTAAATACGACGTGGGCTTCTCAGCTCTTGTGGATCACTAGTGATGGTTCTGCATCAAGTTACTGTACTTATTTCCTTGTTTCTACTTGAAAGAAAGTCACTACTGTTTGTCGTCTTTGCATTTAAGTTGGCCTGTAACACATTGCACTTAAGTTACCTGGGCACTTGCTCACCAGTAAAGCAATTATATAAGTCAGCACTAAAAATTAAAAAGCACTACACCCTCAACTCCCCACTGGCCCTTGTTTTCACCATTAAGGGAATTCCCAATATTATTCTAGCATGTCCAAAGGTCAGTTGTCAATCTCCCTTCCGGGTCCAGTTGGTGAATCTAAATCTTGGCGCAATGTTACAACTGCCCTCAGCGTACATTGCAGATCAACCCTCCTCCTCCCAACAAATTCCAAACACATGATGAGAGATGCAAACCATAGCCAAACTGGAGGCTAAGCTCTCTCTCAACTCAGTACTGGCATAAATCCAAGTCAGGACAGAGAAGGAAACCACACTCACTACAATTCCAGTCTCACATATAGACTCCTACCACGCACAGCAAACCAAACAGCATAATCACATAAAACATACTGGAGGTTCTAAATAAAGATCTGCCTAAGCAGCAGAGAGAGAGAGACCTCCAAAGCAGACACCCAAGCAATCGCTACTCAATTCCAAAAACAAAACAATGCAGTAATAACATATCTCACAAAGCCAGTGTTAGCTCAACAGTCACAGCCTCCTTAAGACTAAACAACACACCTGATGTGACACTTGTAATAGGCAGACTCTATCGTCAGGCAATAATTGACGTCCCGCCACCAGGCTGGAATAAACAAGGAGAGGGTCACGTGAGCAGCCTGTCTGTGGTGCTAGGATCCGCCACTGTTAACACACAAGCACTCAGGTCACCCAAGGCAAGCACAAATATGACTCAGTCATTGTCCATGCTGGTGTGAATGACCTGAGACGACTCTCCCTGGGACTACATGAAAAGACATAATGGAAGTGAGCTCTCTGAGCATGTAGGCCCAGGCCGGGTAATGACCCTGGACCTTGAGTAGCATCTTACCACCAAGAATGATGCCACAATATGAAGATGACAAGATGACAATTTCTAACAATTGGCTTAAGTACTGGTGTCATTCAAAGGGATCCAATGCCTGTCAGCTTTGGGATGTGGGATATGCTCTGGACAAGCCATACCGATGTTTTCATGCTTAGGGACTGCCGTTTCTGTACCTGTCACCCTGGCTTTCGGATATTGGCATAAAGGCTCATACATTCCCCTATAGGTGCCTTTTTGTAGGCAAGGCTCAAAAAGACAAACTCCACCCATAGGTATCACAAGGGATAAGAAACTAAGAGTAATGCTACTCAACGCCAGAAGTCTAAACCTCAAGATGCACCATGTGTACTCTAAACTCTCCTTAGGCTGGAGAACATCGATCTGTCAGGAGTAAGAGAAACCTGGTTCAGGGCTCCCGAGAGCACCCCAGCACTACCAGGTTATACCTCATACCATGCTTTCAGCCCCAAAACTTGACCGAACCACAAAAGGAGGGGAGATCGATATTCATCAAAGATACCCACACCTCCAGGTTGGTGGCAAAGCACCTAAGCATCAGAGAATATCCATGCAACTAACAGTGGGTAAAACTGCTTCCAGTTTATAGCCTGCTACAGACCACCTCCCAAACCCAGGAACCCCACTGCCTTCCTGAGAACACTGGAAAATATGAAGGTCTCCAAACACCATTATATTGGGTGACTTCAAACTCCAAACATAGACTGGGAGCATTACTCTAGCTCCAACACCCTAGCCCAAAGGTTCCTAGAATTTATAAACTCAAATGCTATGGAACAACTTGTTACCACTCCCACAAGAGGAGAAAACATACTGACCTGATCATCACCAACATGGGGACTCTATGCTCCAGACCAGAAGTGTATCCTCACTGTAAGATCAGACCATAAACTAATCTCACTGGATATTCACATCCTGACCCCACCCCTGCCCAGAAAACCACAGTGAAAAACTTCTAAAGCAAATTTCACACCTCAAAACCGAGGTGGAATCCTTCAAAGCCCCGGCCTGTGGAAATACGGCCCAGACCGCAGAATTTTATAAACGATTCTATGAACACCTTCAGGAATGCATGGATCATGCGATCCCAAATAAAAACCAAGACCCAATCCTCCAAAGGCAGACGTCCTGTCTGGACCCCATAAAACAAACTATACAATAGAAGGAGGAAGCTACTAAATGATAGAGCAAAATCCCAAAAAGGGAAGGCATCACTGATCAGTATTAGCAAAAACTACGGGCACTCATAAAATTGGGTGTTCAAGGCCAGCTTCCTGAGAGAGAAAAATTCGTACGTAGGACACTAAGGATCCATCACAAGGCTTTCTTTAGTTATGTGTTAGGGAACCTGGGGCAGTGGTAATTCCCCAGATATACTCAGAATTAGTCCAAAATGATAAAAAATGTGCCTGACTGAACCCACTGAGATGACATTGCCAACATCCCAGCTGACAGGTCTGTCAGCTAAAACTCCCCTCCCTGGCACCAAAAAGGGCAACATTCATCCCAGCAGAGTGCTGCCCCCCTCTCAAAGCTAGGAAAGGTCTCCCAAACCCCAAAAAAAGATAATTGGGGGCCCAGAAAGGTTCCCGGTTCGCCCCCTTTTTTAAGGGCAAACCCCCTTTAAAAAAATTTTTTTCAAAATCCCAAGGGCCTTACAAGGGGAAGGGGGCCCAAAGATGGCCTCAAAAGTTTTCCCCTCCATTTTAAAAATTGGGGTCAAAACCCAAATATCCCCTAAGTACTAGTTTGGTTGCAAACTTTGGAAAAGGAACAGGAACCCCATTTAAAAAATTGGGGACCAAGCAGGGTCCAAAAAAGTTCGGTTTGTTAAAAGGGCCCGTCCTGGGGCCCCTCCTTTGGGTTATTTTTTGGAAACAAAGTCACCAATTTGACCAAAGGGGAAATGGTCCCAGCCACCGGACCTCCAAAAGGGCCCCTTGAAAAACCCCCCCGGGCCAAAGATGGCCCCAAGCTTTAAAAAAAAAATGTATAGATTTTGGGAAAAACCCAAAAGGACAAAACCCCCATGGTTGGAATTCCATTGTCAAAAAATAAAACCGGGACCCCAAATTTTGTCCCAACCCCAAGGCCAAAATTTGGGAAAAAATTTTTTGGATAATTTTGGAAGGGTTACACCAACATGGGGGGGCTGTGGCCCCCACCCCCCAAAGGCCCCAAAAGATCAAGGGGGCCCCTTTAAAGACCCCTTCCAGCCCGACAAAAAAGACCCCAAAAAACCTCAAAAAAGGGCAAAGGGTCCAGAGCCATTGGGTCCGGTTTAAAGAAAAGTTATAGTCATCCCTTTCAAAACAAAGTGCCCCAAAACCCATGGGGAACCAAATTTACAGAAGAAAATTAAATCCCAAGTTGAATTAACCCCCATTTTAAAAAATGGCCAAAAATGGAGGAAAAATTTTAAAAGGCCCCCACCTAATAAAATTTCCCAGTCCCGGGGAGGCAATCCCTCTTTACTCTCCCCCCCCAAAAGGCCCCAATTTAGTAAATCCCCGGTTTACCCCCGGGGCACCTGGCAAATGGAAAGGCCCGTATACCAAAGGGGAAAAAGGGGTCAAAAAATTTAAAAAGGGGGAAAGAAACCCATTTTCTAGGGGATAAAGCCTTTTGGGCGATTTGGGCCCAGTATAAACCATGAACCCAATTAATTAAAAACTACCTAAAAATAAATATAAATTTAAAATTAAATTAATAAATAAATAAATTTAAAAAGATTTATAAAAAGGTATTAATAAAATTAATTAAATTTAGGCAATTTTATTACTTTTAAAAATTTATATAATTGGGGGAAAAATTTTATATTTTGTATGTTTAAAGAAAGGAATATATAATAAAAATAAAAATAAATTTAAAAATTTGGGGGGAAAAAATTTGGTTGGGTTTAAAGGTTGGGCAGTGGCCCCGTTTTAAAAAATATGAACCTTTTAAAAATTTTATTAAAAAAAACAAAAAAAAAAAAAAAAATATATATATATATATATTTTTTTATATATATATATATATATATATATATATATTTTTATGGGGTTTTAAATAAAAAAATAAAAGTTTAACATAATAAAATAAAAAAAATAAAAAATTTTGAAAATAAAAAATTTGCAAAAAGAAAAAAAAAAAAAAATTTAAAATATAATACACAACTTTTAAAACATGGGGTTTAAAATTTACATCCCTTAAAAACCCATAATTTAAAAATCCAACCTTAAAGACCAAACCTGGCTTTCCTTTAACCCGGAAAACCACAAAAAGAAAAAACTTTTATTTTAATAAAAATATAATAAAATATATAATATTTTTAATTAATATTAAATAAAGGTTTATTATGAAATGTCACACAACTTACAACCTTTTTTGAACCCACTAAGAAGTCCCAAGGGGTTTTTTTGGGGGGGCCCAACTTGGAAACCATTTAAAAAATTAAAAAAATTT